>NC_064626.1:1014560106-1014863137 GCF_023864275.1 Schistocerca cancellata
GAGAAACGACTATATTGCATTAAGTCGCAAAATAAATTGTTGAAGCTTAGAGAGAAGCATATTTTCGCAATAAGCGAGTACACTGTACAGAACTGGAACATGAAAAAAAAAGTCAAGAATTTGTGGACCCAGGTGAGGGAAATTTTACACTCTTGAGGACTTATGCAACAAACGATCACACATTCAGAGCCCTACGCATCTCAGTTCACTTGACACTACGTGCAGAATGTCAGCGCTAGTATGCTGTATACCCTCCTCTGTAGCAATACAGGCTGCAGTTCTCCCGTGGAGACGGGCGTAGAGGTGACGAATGTAGTCTCGCGGAATATTCTGCCACGCAGTGTCTATCATCTGGGCCAGATCTCCTGCCGGTCTTGCAGAGCGCGCAAGATGACGTTTCATCCAGTCCCATACAAGCTCAATAGGTGGGTGGGGTGGGGGGAGTGGGGTGAGAGCTGGAGCTCGTGCTGGTCAGGAGAGTTGGGAGAGTTGACATACTCCTAGGAGAGCACACTGGATGGCACGGTACACATATGGACGTACACTGTCATGTTGGAAAAGCACATCACCTTGTTGGTGCACGAACGGTAGCACGACGATTTGAATGGCGTTTTGGAGGTAGCGCGCACTGCTCAATGTTCCCTCTGCTGTGACCAGAGGAGAACGGCTACTGAAAGATACGGCTCCGCACAGCGAGATGTCGAGTGTTGTCCCTGTTTGCCTCTGTCATATACTCTCTCGACGTTGGCGCTCACCTACACACGCATACGACCATCACTGGCACCAAGGCAAGCGACTCTCATCACTGAAGACAAAAACTTCTCCATTCGTCGTTCCATAATCGCAACACTATTAGAGATGCGCTGTACGATTTTGCGGTGTGAACGGAAGACGCCCTAATGGCACGCACGATACCAACCCTACTTCACGAATACGGTTCGGAACTGTCTTCGTTGTATTCTCGGAGCAACAATGTCCCTAATTTGTTGTGAAGTCGCGGGGGAATTCGATACCGCACTTCGTAAGATGCGATCGTCTTGGCGTGCATCTTTGTGTCGCCACTGTCCAGACACAAACTGACAGGAATGTGCAGATTCCGCTGACAGCTGGCGACAACACCGATGCTCTGTGGATAACTCTTTCTCGGCACGTACCGGATCCACCACACGCCCTCGCACCAACTCAAACTCCGTCAATTGCACAAACGGTTCACGTCCTCGCTGTCGCAGAACGCTAACAGTGTTGCAGACACGAAGCTCCTTGCCACGGCAGACCGGCTCCGGTGGTGAACAACTGCTACTAAGTTGCAACATTCCACAGTTGATAATGCGGTTCACGGTTTGTCCGCACCGCTGCGCCTTTGATCATCGCGTTTTGTGCCCTCTCGTAGTGTTTGTGGAAGCCCTAACCAAAGTATGAAATATCTAAACATTTAACAAGCCAGCCTAAGTTGCAAATACAAACCAAGCTTTACCCAGGTTTCAGCCAAAATAATTTGGCCTTCTTCAGAAGCGAAGGACACTAAACTACTGCGTGCCAAAGTTTGGCTATGTCATATATAAACCTGTAGCAGCGTAGTAGCTAGTCATAATCTACATTACATGGGCCAAAGAGAAACAGCAGCCCCCCCCCCCCTCATCGCAGATTACTTCGGTTGGCCGCGAGAGCTGCACCTGCTGCAGAGAGAAGGAGTACAACTAAGAACTGTATGGCATTGTTATTACATGTCATGAGAGAATGTCATCTATTGTTTTTAATTTAATGTAAATGTTGTATATGTATAACACATTCCGAAGAACAGATAAAGTTAAGAACTTTAACACTACTGGCCATTAAAATTGCTACACCACGAAGATGACGTGCTACAGACGCGACATTTAGGAAGACGATGGTGTGATATGCAAATGATTAGCTTTTCAGAACATTCACACAAGGTTGGCGCCGGTGGTAACACCTACAACGTGCTTACATCAGGAAAGTTTCCAACTGATTTCTCATACACCAAGAGCAGTTGGCCGGTGTTGCCTGGTGAAACGTTGTTGTGATGCCGCGTGTAAGGAGGAGAAATGCGTACCATCACGTTTCCGACTTTGATAAAGGTCGGATCGGAGCCTATCGCGATTGCGGTTTATAGTATCGCGACATTGCTGCTCGCGTTGGGCGAGATCCAATGACTGTTAGCAGTATATGAAATCGGTGGGTTCAGGAGAGTAATACGGAACGCCGTGCTAGATCCCAACGGCTTCATATCACTAGCAGTCGAGATGACAGGCATCTTATCCGCATGGCTCTAACGGATCGTGCAGCCACGTCTCGATCCCTGAGTCAACAGATGGGGACGTTTCCAAGACAACAACCATCTGCACGAACAGACGACGTTTGCAGCAGCATGGACTATCAGCTCAGAGACCATGGCTGCGTTTACCCTTGACGCTGCATCACAGACAGGAGCGCCTGCGATGGTGTACTCAACGACTTACATGGGCGTACGAATGGCAACACGTCATCTGTCCGGATCAATCCAGGTTCTGTTTACAGCATCATGATGGTCACATCCGTGTCTGGCGACATCGCGGTAAAAGCACATTGGAAGCCCGTATTCGTCATTGCCATACTAGCGTATCACGCGGCGTGATGGTATGGGGTGCCATTGGTTACACGTCTAGGTCACCTCTTGTTCGTATTGACAGCCCTTTGAACAGTGGACGTTAGATTTCAGATGTGGTAGGACCTGTGGCTTTACCCTTCATTCGATCCTTGCGAAACCCTACATTTCGGCAGGATAATGCACGACCGCATATTGCAGATCCTGTACGGGCCTTTCTGGACACGGAAAATGTTCGACTGCTGCCCTGGCCAGCATATTCTCCAGATCTCTCACCAACTGAAAAGTCTGGTCAATGGTAGCCGAGTAACTGACTCGTCACAATACGCCAGTCACTACTCTTGATGAACTGTGGTATCGTGTTGAAGCTGCATGGGCAGCTGTACCTGTACATGCCATCCAAGCTGTGTTTGACACAATGCCCAGGCGTATCAAGGCCGTTATTACGGCCAGAGGTGGTTGTTTTGGGTACTGATTTCTCAGGATCTATGCACCCAAATTGCGTGAAATGTAATCACACGTCAGTTCTAGGATAATATGTTTGTCCAATGAATACCCGTTTATCATCTGCATTTCTTCTTGTGTAGTAATTTTAATCGCCAGTAGTGTAATTGGAAATAATACGTGCATCCTGTCTCAATCCTTCCGTTAGTACAACAGAAATAAGAATTTAGTCAGACTTTTTGCGAAATGATAAATTTTGTGGATAGTATCAGTAATCTTGCATGTGCCTCGAAAAACGTCACAGCGCAAATCCTAAAATGAAAATGTTGTATTACGAGCAGCTTGTGAGTGGATATTTTCGTTGGTTAACATACCACTGTCACTGAGCAACCATTTCTTCCCTAAGTGAATGGTCCATTGCAATGGATACCTGCTGGAAGTGGTTACTAAGTTACATGATCGTAATGCGACGGTTTTTCGTAATGCGCCGTGGCTTCTGCTGCGGGTGAGTGCCAGTGCCGAGTAACGGCTAGCCACCCTTCATTGCAGAGGTTTACCCAACCTTCAGGAAACTGCTTACAACATTGTGTACTTACAACATTACACACCCATCAATACAACTGCTTGCTCGGGCAGTCCGACACATATGTATCGAACTGACTGTAATTTACTATAGGCACATCATCGTGAAAACAAAAATACCTTCCAAAATAGCATCAAAGCTTGGTGGGTTTTACTTGGAAAAATGCGAATTAATACTGCGAATCTCTATCAGGTGGTAAGTAAACATTTCGTTTAAAACTTCGCTCCAACAAAAAATACGTTATTAATCCCGCTGTCGAAATGACTGTAACTGCAAACCATCATGCTACCATACGTTGTCGACTAACACAACGTCAACATATATATGTTTAGGCGCACATCGTTCACAGCAGCTATACAGAAAACAGAAAAATGTAGAGAAAAACGAATAAAAGCCTCTAAAAACTGTTCACAGTGTAATGTTTCCACTTTTTATGTCTCGAAGACGAAATCAGCATCGTGGAATACCAATCGGTTTATCGGCTCATGTATCTACTATCGAAACAGTCTTCGCTCTGTGGTATCTTCGCAAGTGAAACCCAGCTACAAGTGCTATCGCATCAAACTAGATTGTGCGGCACGCCACGCTGCCATATTTAAGATCGCTTCATGTGCAAGCTAGCTCTCTGTGTACATTTCTAGTTTAGTGACTTGGAGTCTAACTGCTTGCCGTCATTCATGTGCTGCGACGGAGACATAATTGCGTTTTCTTTGTGTTGGACGTGACGACTGATATCATCTTTCTCTCATTCTGAAGCACGTTTTGAGTAGACGCACTTCGTATAACACAGCTGACTACACCTCAGCCTGCAGCTGCAGTCTGAAGGTTCGGGCTAGGTGGCTAACCGACGGCAGCTAGGAGCTATCTTCTTCGTTCAGAAGTGAGAAGTGAAGAAAATAAAATCCGGTCACAAACACTTTAAAAAATAAAGGAAAAACGCCTTTAGCTTTCCTGTCCACCGTGATGGAGTGATGTGAGCTTTGATGAATGGTCTTTGCGAGACTGACCTCAGCTGAATACTTTCGATGCCAAACATTAGAGCTCTTTCAGTCCCGTGGCTGTGCTCTGGCTATGTTTTCAGTTGTAGATGTTATAGCTCCCTGTGTAGACTTAAAGCATCGTCTGCACACCGACCAGCGCATCGCCGCGAATCGGTGTGAAGAAGAGGCAGACCCGCGCCAGTGGAAAGAGTGGGCAGCGTCCCACATCCAGGAAGACAGAGTTTAGCGCCCACTGCCAAAGCTGACTTAACCAACCGCCTATCGCTGGTCGGTCTTAGTCCAGTCGCAGACATTTATAGCATCCATAATGAGTAGCAGGAAGACGACACTTAGCGTGCGTTCTGCGAGTAGTGATAGAGAGTAAATGTAGTATAATACATGTAGGGAGCACACGAGCACACCGAGTCACCTCATAGCGTGAAGTTATGTTTCTTTCCTCTTTAGAAACAAATTGTTCTATTAATATAAAGGGTGTATACAAATCAGTTTCGATAGCTGCCACCGGACAACCCAACTTCCCTGCTTCCTTGTTTGTGTCGATAGTAACTCCCGCAACAGCCGACACGATACTCGCTTGCCAGGATTTAAAGGAAAATTCATAGAATTTGATTAGCTTCGGGGATTACATACACAAAATTATTATAATGTCGGGTTATACTATCAGTTATGTCATTGGGTTTAAAAAGTTACTTCTGTACAACGTTAATGGTTGTTTTATTTAACATTAGCAGCTTATGTATCTATAAAGTTGTATTTAGAATTCTGTAAATTCTTCTTATTATCTTTTTCATATATTTTTATTGTGTGTGTTTCATTTGTTTCCATTATTTATTAGAGCTATTCAAATATCGTACTTACCGTTTACAGAGAGTTTCACACTCTTGAACTACACTAAAACTAAACTAAACTCCGCTCGAACAATCCATAAAGGTCTAATGGTACCAACCGACCGCCGTGTCACCCTCAACCCACAGGCGTCATTAGAGGTGGATATAGACGGGCCTGTGGTCAGCACGCCGCTCTCCCGGCCGTGTGTCAGTTTACGGGGCCGGAGCCGCTACTTCTCAGTCAAGTAGCTCCTCAGTTTGCCTCACGGTGACTGAGCGGACCGCGCTTGCCAACAGCGCTCGGCACACCGAATTGTCACCAGTGCAAGAGCTAACCCAGCCGACAGCGCTTAGCTTCGGTGATCTGACGGTCAACACTCTTGAAGAACTACAAAACTGCATCATCTTACCAGGCAGGGTGCATATCATATCTTCTTGACTGAGGCCAGCTGCTTACTGTAAATTAGGTGTGTTAGGTTCTTTTAGCGCTTGTCAAGCAGGTGATTAATTCTTATGTACTTGTGACAACCTTGACAGGGATAAGCTTCTATAGATTTAATCTTTTTTGATGAGTGGCATTGCCCTCACGTCAAACAAAATAATTCTGTTCTTTTGGGTAAACGAGTTGTTTCGGACAACTTCCACTGTCAACTCCTTATTCTCTATCTTATCACGAATATTTGCCAGAAAACAATCGCAATCACAGTTTTACTAGTGTAAAACGTAATGTGTTATCATTATGTCACTTGAATGATGGTTTCAAATGTGACAATTCCATAAACCTCTAAAATAGCAACCTGAAGTATTTCAGACATATATTCACAGACAAACAGGAACAATACATCCCACAAAAGAACCCAACAGCATTAACACTCAGAAACCTACCGAAAATACACAAATCAAATATTCTACGATCATAAGCTTTATGACCGTACCATTATACTGTATGGCAAAATACCCAAACTAAATCAGACACAATACACAAAACGAAAAAGAGTATAACATTAAACACAAATGAACATGTAACTTATGGATCCCACAAACACCTTTACTCATTTCTTTGACAAGGGGAGCTTGTACTCCTTAATACAACTGCTAACAAAATAAAACTAGATGAAGAAAATCTTTTTATACACTACAGATTACCCACACATAACATCGAAGGGATAATTTAAACTCTGAGAGTAGCCACATTTCAAAATTCCTTCCAGGATGACAAGAGGTATTACTTACAAAGATGATGGCCTACCTACTATCAGAAACATTCAGAGAAGTATTCATCAACCATGCATAAAATGTTAATCTTCGATATAACAATCACAAAGAGAGGATGTAAAATTACTTGCTGGTACAGTTTTGTGGGCGGTACTGTATGTAAGGTAGAGCATGCAGAACAAATAATTAGACTTCATGCTGACGTAAACAGCACAGACACAAATATTTAATCTATGACAGAAAAGGAGCGCAAAATCAAATACCCTTCCTGCGTTTAATAATAAACAGAGACAGCAGTAAGCACAAGTTTGACATATGTGTATAATTATGTACGTTGAAGTTGAAACGCGGAGAAAGTAAAGAAAAGGGAAGGAATTATTGACGTCAGCTGCATCAGGACTTCAAGCAGAATGAGCGGCGACGAGTGAAAATGTGTGCGGGACCAGGAATCGAATCTAGAATCCTCTGCTTACTAGACAGTCGTGTTAAGGAGCTCGCCATCCACATACAGTGGTAATCGCACTTGCAAGGACAATCTCGGTACGCCCCCCAGCCGACCCACATTCCCACCGAGCGCTGCAGTCGCCGTCCCCGTCCTCTATCCTCTCCTCTATCCTCCGTACATTGAGATTCCCAGTGGAAGTCGAACATAATAGTGCATCCGAATTAAGGTGGTGAATTCATGGCGCATTGAAGTGAATCAGTTATATGAATGCGCGCTGTCTGGTGCTTCGAACATATCTAAAAGAACAGACACAACGTGGAATCCGCAGCTGTGATACGTACGATGTAAACTGAAGGTGGAGGAGGGAGAAAGGAAAGAGAAGAAACTATTGGTTAGCTGTATCAGGGCTTTATGCAGAACCACATTTTTACTCGCCGACGCTTATTCCGCATGACATCCAGACGCAGCTGATATGAGTAATTCCTTCCCTTTCCTTTCCATCCCCCCCACCCCCTCCAACTTTTGGTTTACATAACGTGTATCACAGCTGCTGATTCTCCATGGTGTCAGACATGTTCGAAAGAACTGGCACCACCCATTAACATAATATATATGAGTTTAAGGACAATAGAAGCAATGATATACGCCACATCAAATCCACAGAACCACGAAGTATTAGCTCTCCAACACAAGATACGTAGAGTGAAAAAATCCTATTCAGTAGAGCAAACTATGAAAAAGAATTTTTAACAATACACCTCATAGCCAGAAACGATGGATATAACACCCTAGTAACACAGAGGCTCAATCCTGAAATCATATAACAAAGCTAAAGAAAAAATAGCAGCAGAGGACCCAAACACCAAATCTCTACAGCCAATTCAAACACAAAAGCATAAACAAACACATTGCATAGAAACACTAATACCATGACTAAGACACACGCATCAACTCGCAGGATTTCAAACATACTGAAGAAACGAGATGTACACAAGCATACAGAACAAGGAACACACTCCATTCATATTTTTTGCATATCGACAGAGCAACGAGACAGAGGCAGTCTATGCAAGCTATAGTGTCAACATTGCAAATCAGTGTACCCCAGAGAAAGAGGTAGAAACTTAGAAACTGTATACAGAGAACACTTAAGAAATTGGAAGTATGAAATATAGCCATTCTCGTTTTGCTGAATACCTAAAAAATCGTAGCCATGAACCGTCTAACGTGGAACAGAATACGAAAATCACGCTCGATTGAACAGCTACAACAGAAAATTCCTGACATTAGAAGATAATTTTGACATAAAAAGAGCTGCAGATTACTATATCTACATAGAGACACCCATGAGGTGCAATGAGTTCTCTGTTAGTTGCAAATCGAAATATACTTTTGGAAACACCATATTAATTAAAAATTGTAAGGGAAAGGTAAGTCAAAAAAGAAATATGAGCATAAATTACAACAGGCATTTTTTTGCATACTGTGAAAAACTCAAAGCCGAGTTTAAATTTAATGAACGTCTTAACAAACAAATAATACACTTTCCTACCCTTCAAATCTCAAAACTCTCAGTACAATAACGCAGCAATAATGAAAAAAATTAACATCAGTATCATAGTTACCTCTGACATTCTACTTCTTGTATACATTTACTTCTATTAAATTTCCTCCTTCACAAACCAGTTTCCGTTACAAACTTGATATAACCATGTTCATGAAACACATTGATAAATTGAGACTCTAAATTTGAAACATAACATTACTATTTCTTCCTCGCTCCAACACAACCTTATCTGCTCACTGCGCGCTCGCGCACACAATGATAATAACCTAACTTCTGCGATACAGCTATACAACATGCTGCTCGCTCACAATCGATTCGGATACCAAAATAGTACATGACATCTATCAGAAGAATCAAATAGCGATTTTACGTTAGGAAATTTGCGCTCCAAAAAGTCTGTTTCTTATACAAGAGGAAGAGAATAATGGAAAATCTGCAATACCGATACAACAAAAATGTTTCATCTTTCCTGGAAAACGTTACAGATTTTTGTACAAACAGTGGAACATAATCTTATCTAGGCCTGTGACTGAAACTAATGAAAGTAGAATAGAAAGCTATATTGGCCAGAAAACAACATCGTGATGCATTATCATCTACGTACATATTATACAAGTCATTGAATGGTGCATGATGGAGGGTACCTTGTACCACCACTAGTAATTTCCTTTCCTGTCCCACTTGCAAACAGATCGAGTGCAAAATGAGTGTCTATATGCCTCCGTACGAGGGGGCGAAAAGTACGTTGGCCACAGGAGAATCGTTCTGCAGTTAACTTAAAATGCCTGCTCTCTAAACTGCTGGTTGATCTAGTGCCCCATTTCTAAGAAAATTGTGAGCTCTGTGGCTTGCTCACCTTGTTGATAATTACTCCTCTCTTTGCCGGCTATGGATTGAGTACCCATTAGTGTTACTTTATAACAGGACGGGCGAACTTCATTAAAAACCCCTGGACTGTATCCTTCGTCGGAGGCTATTACTGAATTTTAACGACAAAATCATGCCACCAGTTTCGAATAGAAGCTTAAGCTTCTTGAATGCTTCAATCTTGGACGACATTCCCTACTCATGAATTGCTGTTCAGTATTCTTCCGACACGCAACTTTAGCATTCAGTTCGCTTGTCGGCTATCATCTTGAATGATGGTTTCCAATGCCACAATTCCGTAAACCCACAAAAAACAACCTCAAGTATTTCAGACATATATTCACAGACAAACAGAAACAATATATCCACAAAAGAAATCAACAGCATTAACACTTAGAAACCAACCGAAAATACACATATCAAATACTCTAGGATCATGAACTTTATGAGTGTACCATTGTACTATATGGCAAAACACCCAAATTAAATCCAACGCAATATACAAAACGAAAAAGAACATAACAGTAAACACAAATGAATACGTAACTTTTAGATCCCACAAACATCTTTACCCATTTCTTTGGCAAGGAGAACTGGTATTCTTTAATACAACTGCAAACAAAATAAAACTGGATGAAGCAAATCTTTTGATTCACTACAAACTGCCCACACATAACATCAAACGGATAATGAAAACTCTTAGAGTAATCACATTTCAAAATTTGAAACTCCCTAGCAGATTAAAACTGTGTGCCGGACCGAGACTCGAACTCGGGACCTTTGCCTTTCGTGGGCAAGTGCTCTACCAACTGAGCTACCCAAGCACGACTCACGTCCCGTCCTCACAGCTTTACTTCTATTTCAAAATTTCTTCCAGGCTGACAAGAGGTATTACTTACAAAAATGATGGCCTACCTTTTTTTTTTTTTTAATCAGTCTTCTGACTGGTTTGATTGTCGTCTACAGCTCCCTCTAGTACCATGAAAGTCATTCCCTCATATCTTAACAGATGTCCTATCACCCTGTACCTTCTCCTAATCTGTGTTTTCATATGTTCCTTTCCTCTGTGATTCTGCGCAGCACCTCCTTATTCCTTAACTTACCTTACCATTCCTTACCTTACGGTTATTTATCATACGATAACGTCCTTCTACCGTATGTTCACTATCGAACATAGCTGTTCACTTCACCTTAATGTCGGCCGCGCTGGCACGCGCTCAAAAACATGCAAACGTAAAACTCACTGTTGAACCCACCTCACAGCGGTTGTACGAGGGCAGTTCAATAAGTAATGCAACACATTTTTTTTCTCGGCCAATTTTGGTTGAAAAAACCGGAAATTTCTTGTGGAATATTTTCAAACATTCCCGCTTCGTCTCGTATAGTTTCATTGACTTCCGACAGGTGGCAGCGCTGTACGGAGCTGTTAAAATGGCGTCTGTAACGGATGTGCGTTGCAAACAACGATCAGTGATCGAGTTTCTTTTGGCGGAAAACCAGGGCATCTCAGATATTCATAGGCGCTTGCAGAATGTCTACGGTGATCTGGCAGTGGACAAAAGCACGGCGAGTCGTTGGGCAAAGCGTGTGTCATCATCGCCGCAAGGTCAAGCAAGACTGTCTGATCTCCCGCGTGCAGGCCGGCCGTGCACAGCTGTGACTCATGCAATGGCGGAGCGTGCGAACACACTCGTTCGAGATGATCGACGGATCACCATCAAACAACTCAGTGCTCAACTTGACATCTCTGTTGGTAGTGCTGTCACAATTGTTCACCAGTTGGGATATTCAAAGGTTTGTTCCCGCTGGGTCCCTCGTTGTCTAACCGAACACCATAAAGAGCAAAGGAGAACCATCTGTGCTCGTCATGTGGCTGAGGGTGACAATTTCTTGTCAAAGATTGTTACAGGCGATGAAACATTGGTTCATCACTTCGAACCTGAAACAAAACGGCATTCAATGGAGTGGCGCCACACCCACTCCCCTACCAAGAAAAAGTTTAAAGCCATACCCTCAGCCGGTAAAGTCATGATTACAGTCTTCTGGGACGCTGAAGGGGTTATTCTGTTCGATGTCCTTCCCCATGGTCAAACGATCAACTCTGAAGTGTATTGTGCTACTCTTCAGAAATTGAAGAAACGACTTCAGCGTGTTCGTAGGCACAAAAATCTGAACGAACTTCTCCTTCTTCATGACAACGCAAGACCTCACACAAGTCTTCGCACCCGAGAGAAGCTCACAAAACTTCAGTGGACTGTTCTTCCTCATGCACCCTACAGCCCCGATCTCGCACCGTCGGATTTCCATATGTTTGGCCCAATGAAGGACGCAATCCGTGGGAGGCACTACGCGGATGATGAAGAAGTTATTGATGCAGTACGACGTTGGCTCCGACATCGACCAGTGGAATGGTACCGTGCAGGCATACAGGCCCTCATTTCAAGGTGGCGTAAGGCCGTAGCATTGAATGGAGATTACGTTGAAAAATAGTGTTGTGTAGCTAAAAGATTGGGGAATAACCTGGTGTATTTCAATGCTGAATAAAACAACACCTGTTTCAGAAAAAAAATGTGTTGCATTACTTATTGAACTGCCCTCGTATTTGCTCTCTTATCGACTGAGATGCAGCGGCAGTGACCTCATAAACATATAAGCAACGTCAGGTTAAAAATTCGATTATAGTAGCCATCGTACCTTGAACATTAATTGTAATAACAAATTACAGGCAATACTACAATCAAAATTCAGCGCGTTTTACTTGTAAAATATTGAAACTGTAGAACATAGCAAATAAAAAAAAAGTTTTCATTTTGCTCACAAGTACGTAACATTCACTTTCAAATATAGCAACACCTCCAATATGAGTTTTCGACACTACCCGCTGGCAGACACTTAAATGTGATTTTCAGAGTACCCATGTAGATGTAGTTTGATTTCTCACTGCTTCGTGGTGTGTACTTGGCCGTCATATCAGATGTAGCCAGTTATGCCTCTCACGCCTCACCTGGTGCCGGCCTTGGACGCGGACTAGTTGCATATGTTCGTGAAGGCTTATCCGTTGAAGGAGTTGTAACGTACCTACAACCAATATGAAACATACCTACAACAAAGAAAATCTATGTTCGTCTGTGAAAATGGACTCGATAAGAAACCTGAGCTATTAGCAAACAGAATGTAGCCTGCATAGCCGGCCGGAGTGGCCGAGCGCTTCTAGGCGCTACAGTCTGGAACCGCGCGAATGCTACGGTCGCAGATTCGAATCCTGCCTAGGGCATGGATGTGTGTGATGTCCTTAGGTTAGTTAGGTTTAAGTAGTTCTTTCTAGGGGACTGATGACCTCAGCAGTTGAGTCCCATAGTGCTCAGAGCCATTTGATTTAACCTGCATAACACTGTGTGCGTGCTGTACTAATGTCAGTTTCAGTGTCATTTAAGCGCTCAGCAGATCGTTACATGAAATACTTAACATTTGCATATGCTATCTGACTGCATATTTGTATAAGAATTTACAAGTGATAAAGAATCTGGCTTGTGCAATGGAATTTATTGGATTAGAGTACATGACATTTTGTGGTGTGTCAGTGTCTCTGTTTTGGCCTTACGTTTTGCACTCACCGCTTTAGATGACTGTCCTTTTCCATGTAGTTTACAGCAATTCACAGCAGCATGCAGCAGCAGCAGCGGCTAAAGCCTTTTGTTACTAAGAATGAATTTAATTTAGACGAATTTGCTTGGGGTCCTGTTAACTACTAAATAACTTGTAAGAAGGGATTTCATAAAAACTAGTCTATTTAAAAATAATCATCTTGGTGTTGAAGCTCTTTTCTTCCGTGTTTGCATTTACAATATGTATGTTTTTGGATAGGGTTCGCCTTTAGCAAAACAGATTTTTTATTTTTTTTAACCCAAACATTTTTCACTGCAGTTGCAGCATCTTCAGTGGCCTTTTATTTTCCATCTGTTAAAGATAAAGAGTATTCTTTGCCGTTTGTATACATGTTGCTATTAGTATAAGTGGTTGCAGATGACAAACTGTGCAAAAAAACGGTCACTGTAGAAACACAACACATCAGAAAAACCACACCATGTGGTAAAAAGGTATGAATTCGTAATTTATGTTTTCTCAAATATCTGTAATCACAATTTTAAACTAATAGCTACATGTATACAAACAGCAAAGAACACTCTTTGTCTTTAACAGATGGAAAATAAAAGCCCACAAAAGATGTTGCAACTGCAGTGAAACATGTTTGGGTTAAAAAACAAAAAATATGTTTTGCTAAAGGCGAACCGTATCCAAAAACATACATTTCTATTTAAAAACTTCAGAAAGCATCATGACCAATAATAGTTTGTCAAGTATTAATAATGGCGAAATGCCTGACAATGAACTTTTAAGTATCAATAATGCCTGAGCGCCAGTTTAACAAATTATTTCAATTTCATAGTTATAAATGGTTTAAATGGCTCTGAGCACTATGGGACTTAACTGCTGAGGTCATCAGTCCCCTAGAACTTAGAACTACTTAAACCTAACTAACCTAAGGACATCACACACATCCATGCCCGAGGCAGGATTCGAACCTGCAGCCGTAGCGGTCGCGCGGTTCAAAGTTACATTAAAATTTAATAATTACAGCATATTTACGAATTAGATGCGGAGAATAATTGTTATTATTTGGAGGATAAGGATGCTTCTTTAAGTGACAAGCAAAACATGGGTTTATTGCAAACTCGGAATAACCATCACAAGCCTAACCCTGCAACTGTGCTTTACGTTATGCTTGCGAATTTTAATTTGAAATCTATCGTCAAGCGTAGTTAAGCCATCTAAATCTCTCCTGGCCCTAAAAATGGAATAAGGCCTTGAATGTGGTAAGATCTGCCATCACCGACGTGAGGGCAGAACGACACTTCTTCTGTCTCCGAGCTCTCGACCAACACTACTGAATTTCCACTCTCGCAGACCTCGTCCCACAACATTGGTTAGAATCGCACTCCCATGTTTCGCCCTCAGATTGTTACCATCGATATCTGAGTGCTTATTTATTTCCAATCTTACACAATGCATTGCCTTAAATTGGCTATATTGTTTCCTAAATTCAATGTAATATTTAATCAACGAAATGGAGAGTTCTGACACACTCCTAATAATTTCATGTACTTGCCGTCCACGAGGGGCATAGCAGTTACCATGATGGGACCTGCATTGTAAATGTGTACGCCCTGTATCGTTCTAGCAACAGAAGGGACAGAGTTCGATTTTATTTTGAGGAAACCACTCCCATCTTTCTTGGCTGTTACAAATATTGTCTGCTTGAGGATGAATTCAACTGTGTCTTACGTCACCAAGCCATCGTTGTCATATATGTCGGACGCCAGACTTTGCACGATGTCCAGACCTCCCCTACACGCCACCAGCCACCAGCGGGAGTTGTCAGAAAAGACCAGTCAAGTGGTGTCGTTATGTCGATGATACTTTCGTAGTTCGGAGACAGGGTGCAGAGGAATTGAATACCTTCCTCATACACCTCAATGGTATCAGCCCAAAAATGCAACTTGCCAACTGAATAATGGTCAACTGAATTTCTTTGATGTGTCTGTTAACAAGTGAGGGGACGGGACATTGAGGCATAAAGGTGTATAGGAAAGCCACGCATACTGAGTGTTGCCTGCACAGAAAATCTAACCAACACCACCAAACAAAAAATAGGTGTGGTTAAAGTACTGGTGGTCAGGGTGCACAAAATTTGTGAATTGGCTCATTTAAAAAGATGAGCTTGAACATCTACGGTCGACATTCAAGAAAAATGGTTATTCGAGCAGTGAGATAGATCGAACACTTCACCCTAGGGAGAGAATTAGGATCTACGAGGCACGAAGACCGGCCAAAGGGAAGTTTTCCTCCCGTTCTTTAGTATTATTTCTCATCCCACAGGGAAAGTGTTGAGCACGTATGGTGTTGAAACGACCTTCAGACCCACCAGGAAGATAAAATAATGTTTAAGATTGGCAAAAGATATACGATCTCACAGACGTGGGACACAACTCAATAAAGACAAGGAAATAATTACCAATAAAATATAAACTCTGGCTTGTAATTTCTAACAGATTTTATTTAACAATTGCATGAAACCCGAAAACTGCTGTTACCCCTCGAATAATACACATAAATGCCCTAGAATTTGAAACATTACTAACAGACATAATGCCTACGGGCGTCAAAGCCCACCCCAAACGATATATAATTTTAAAACCCTCTTTACATAAATCTTAAGAGCCATACAAACAATAAATGGTTCACTGAGGAAAACTCCCACCGAAGCAGGACACCTTTAGCCGGCCAGTGTGGCCGAGCGGTTCTAGGCGCTTCAGTCTGGAACCACGCGACCGCTACGGGCATGGATGTGTGTGATGTCCTTAGGATAGTTAGGTTTAAGTAGTTCTGAGTTCTAGGGGACTGATGACTTCAGATGTTGAGTCCCATAATGTTCAGAGTCATTTGAAACAGGACACCTCTTAAGCTATAACAGCAGCAACAACTCACAGATTCTCTTACTAAATAAGATATTAAAGGCCCAGTACAATAAAAGGCATCTTTCAGGTATTACACGTACTGGTGCATCAGAGGTGCGCGGAAACTACCACTCAGATCGAGCCTGAATGAAAGCTGAAGGGAACGGTGAAGAACGAAAGACGGACGCCTCGGCGTCATGAGGAACAAATAAGAAAATAATCAAAATCGCCGAAGAACTGGAGTCCACTGACAAAGACAGCGACGGCACTATCGGTTACAAGTGATAATACAGGGTGGTCCATTGATCGTGACCGGGCCAAATATCTCACGAAATAAGCGTCAAACGAAAGAACTACAAGGAAAGAAAATTGTCTCGCTTGAAGGGGAAACCAGAGGGCGCTATGGTGGGCCCGCTAGATGGCGCTTCCATAGGTCAAATGGACATCAACTGCGTTTTCTTTTTAAATAGGAAGCCACATTTTTATTACATATTCGTGTAGTACGTAAAGAAACATTAATGTTTCAGTTGGACCACGTTTTTCGCTTTGTGATGGATGGCGCTGTAATAGTCACAAACATATGGCTCAAAATTTTAGACGAACAGTTGGTAACAGGTGGTTTTTTAAATTAAAATACAGAACGTAGGTACGTTTGAACATTTTATTTCGGTTGTTCCAATGTGATACATGCACCTTTGTGAACTTATCATTTCTGAGAACGCATGCTGTTACAGCGTGATTACCTGTAAATACCACATTAATGCAATAAATGCTCAAAGTTATGTCCGTCAACATCAATGCATTTGGCAATAAGTGTAACGAAATTCCTCGCAACAGCGAGTAGTTCGCATTCCTTAATGTTCACACATGTATTGACAATGCGCTGACGCAAGCTGTCCAGTGTTGTCGGTGGATCACGATAGCAAATATCCTTCAACTTTCCCCACAGAAAGAAATCCGGGGCCGTCAGATCCGGTGAAAGTGAGGGACATGGTATGGTGCTTCGACGACTAATCCACCTGTCATAAATATGGTATTCAACACCGCTTCTACCGTACGCGAGCTATGTGGCGGACATCCATCACGTTGGAAGTACATCGCCATTCTGTCATGCAGTGAAACATCTTGTAGTAACGTCGGTAGAACATTACGTAGGAAATCAGCATACATTGCACCATTTAGATTGCCATCATAAAATGGGGGCTAATTATCCTTCCTCCCATAATGCCGCACCATACATTAACCCGCCAAGGTCGCTGATGTTCCACTTGTCGCAGCCATCGTGGATTTTCCGCTGCCCAATAGTGCATATTATGCCGGTTTACGTTACAGCTGTTGGTGAATGAAGCGTCGTCGTCAAACAGAACGCGTGCAAAAAAACTGTCGTGACTGCATTTTCACGTGTGGCTGAACACTTCCTGTTTCCTTAAATATCGTAACTATCCGGCGAACAGTCCGGACACTTGGATGATGTCGTCCAGGATACCAAGCAGCATACATAGCACACGCCCGTTGAGCATTTTGATCACAAAGCCATACATTAAAACGATATCGACCTTTTCCGCAATTGGTAAAAGTTGCATTTTAACACAGGTGATGTATCACGAAGCAAAAACCGTCCGCAGTGGCGGAATGTTGCGTGATACCACGTACTTATACGTTTGTGATTATTACAGCGCCATCTATCACAAAGCGAAAGAAGTGGTCCAACTAAAACATTCATATTTCTTTACGTAATACACGAATATGTAATACAACGGGGGGTTCATATGTTTAAAAAACGCAATTGATATCCGTTTGACCTATGAGAGCGTCATCTACAGGGGCAACCATAGCGCCCTCTGGTTTCCCCCTTCAAGCTAGACGAGTTTCGTGCTTTATAGTTTTTTCGTTTGGTGCTTATTTCGTGAGATATTTGTCCCGGTCATTATCAATGGACCACCCTGTATACTCAAATACAGAAGCAGCTGGTCATAGTGCTAAATGAACGCCCTGGTAACTTATAAGATAAGCCCAGAGCCGATAAAATATATTACATATATTCCATAAACACACGCTGAATAATTACCATACGAGAGGACTGTAGCACATGATAAATTTTTCATCATTAAGCACTTGCTTGTTTACCTCACAACACATTACCTAAATACCAGCACACAGCCAGAAAATCGAACCTATGGTTATTTCGGAGTGCACATATACGCACTTCGATATACTCCTTGCCCGTATCTGAAGTGCATCCAAACCAGGCAAACCTCATCCACACAGGTAATCACTGTTCAATACGTTGTGCACCAGTGGTCAATACAAAACAGATAACATGTACGTCCAAACTCTGGGAGAACCGTTAACTGCAAACAGCATGAATTTCAATATACATTGATACAGCAGGACTTTAAGAAGCTGCATAATTATCACCGTTTGATTCTGTAGTGTATCCGGTTGCAGGCTGATACACTCCAAAGTCACTTTCAGAAGTTCACGTCGTTTAGAAGCACAGAGGAGAGCAGGGCACAGGAGACTAGACGCAGTACACACTAGGCGACCGCACGCGGGTCTCTGCCCGCAGCCCCACTGCCTACGTGACAGAAAGAGGCAGAGCATGCGCAAAGAGCGACAGCCGACAACCAGACTGCACACCGGAGCGCCAATCAACCGGCCTAAAAACCAGCCCTCTGCCCACAGCATCGTGTGCTTAAATAGCCGAAAAGCGACCAAAGAAGAAACCCGCGGCCGCGCGATACAGAGTCGATCGCAGAGATCTTAAATGAATAGAGAGAAGCGCCTGGCACCAAAGACGCCACGTATCAACCTCCTTTGGCTATATCTGGTGTATATAAAATTACTTGTAGTTGTGGTCTGGTTTGTATAGGTTCCACAAAAAGAAGTGTTAACACTCGTCTGGTTAAACACAAGAGGTATTTCCGTCTAGGAAATACGGATAAATCGACCGTAGCGTTACGTCTTTACCAAGAGGGTGATCATGAAGTAATAATCACTGATTGTAGTATCGAAAACATCGTGTTATCATGCCCGTACGTATAGAGAGGCTATTGAGATTTACAAACATCGTGATAATTTTAACAGAGAAGAGGAAGATATTATATTAGACAAAATTTGGATGTCAACATTGCAACGTAAGAATGACTATCGATAATTTCAGGCACTAATGTTGGCACTACCAGAGATAATCTCGTAGTCGACGTCATATGATGGACTGTGGTGCCTTCTGGTCGGCAAAGAAAAGTGAGAATGTGTTGGCCATATCCAAAAGAGGCTTGGTGGTAGGCTTCATCGCTTGCTGAAAGAGAAGAAATGTGAAGCATTTGAGAATGGAAAGCCGGCCGAGGTGGCCGAGCGGTTCTAGGCGCTTCAGTCTGGAACCGCGCGGCCGCTACGGTAGCAGGTTCGCATCCTGCCTCGTGCATGGATGTGTGTGATCTCCTTAGGTGAGTTAGGTTTAAGTTGTTCTAAGTTCTATGGGTCTGATGGCCTCAGATGTTAAGTCTCATAGTGCTCAGAGCCATTTGAATTTGAACCATTTGTGGTGCCTTCTTAACAGCCCATATATTCCACTATCCCTCGAGTTCTGGTTGCAGTTCACCGATTCACCTCCGAAGATGTTTCTCGCAGTCGGAGAGGAAACGTTAGGAGAATTAGGAGAAAGTTTTATACATCGACCACGGCTTATTAGCCCTGACATTTGGCGTGATGGCAGTACCACCTGTGAAAGCTTACGCTGTATGATCATTCTCAAATGGTATTGATAGTTTATAGACACACGATGTGTATGTAAAGGAAGGTTCTTGCCCGCTCTCGTTTTCCCAACGAAAATGACGCACGAATTCTAATTGTTTTCCAACGTAGTCCTACAAAATTAACTCGTCGTGCAAGTCGAGAGATGCAACTGCCTACGACAACGATTTGGCTTGTTTTCAGACGTCAGTTGGTAATGAAATCGTACGAGTTGCAGCTGCTGCAGGCTCTATGTCATGATGACAAACTTGGAATATTTTCTGACGAGCTTCAGAATGATATTGGCAATGATAACACCCTCACACAATGCGTCATATTCAGTGTTGAAGTGACTTTTTTTTAGTAGGAAAGCAATCAAACGCGTGTTCGGATCAACAAAACTCACCTGCACTGATCAAACATGTACAAGACTCATCCAAAGTCAATGGAAACTCTGTTAACGGTCAGCCGTACCTTGCTATGTGATAATACTGGTTGATTCCAAGGCTGAACGAGGACAACTTCATTCTGTAACCAGACGGTACACCCCATCACTGGAGTCACCAAGTACTTGAGTATTTGAATGATACTCTGCCGAGCAACGGAATTGATCGTCAAATGGCTGGCGACTAAGCACTTCTCAGCTAGCGTCAACGGTCAGGATTCGACGCCCCAGTCTTCCCATAAGGTTTCAGTAACGACAACGATTATGCACGAACACTACCACAGAACACAGAAGAGCTGAAGAACCAGATCTCTACTGCCATAATATTGGTGACGATGAATATGCTCATCTGAGTAGGGGAGAAATTCGAGTATCGATGTGATATTATCCGTGTCGCTGGGGGAGCACATATTAAACATCTGTAATCTAAGCGTGAGAGATTCGTAAATATGTGTCCTAAGTTTCATAGTCTTATGTCTAACAGTTTAATAAATACACTCCTGGAAATGGAAAAAAAACACATTGGCACCGGTGTGTCAGACCCACCATACTTGCTCCGGACACTGCGAGAGGGCTGTACAAGCAATGATCACACGCACGGCACAGCGGACACACCAGGAACCGCGGTGTTGGCCGTCGAATGGCGCTAGCTGCGCAGCATTTGTGCACCGCCGCCGTCAGTGTCAGCCAGTTTGCCGTGGCATACGGAGCTCCATCGCAGTCTTTAACACTGGTAGCATGCCGCGACAGCGTGGACGTGAACTGTATGTGCAGTTGACGGACTTTGAGCGAGGGCGTATAGTGGGCATGCGGGAGGCCGGGTGGACGTACCGCCGAATTGCTCAGCACGTGGGGCGTGAGGTCTCCACAGTACATCGATGTTGTCGCCAGTGGTCGGCGGAAGGTGCACGTGCCCGTCGACCTGGGACCGAACCGCAGCGACGCACGGATGCACGCCAAGACCGTAGGATCCTACGCAGTGCCGTAGGGGACCGCACCGCCACTTCCCAGCAAATTAGGGACACTGTTGCTCCTGGGGTATCGGCGAGGACCATTCGCAACCGTCTCCATGAAGCTGGGCTACGGTCCCGCACACCGTTAGGCCGTCTTCCGCTCACGCCCCAACATCGTGCAGCCCGCCTCCAGTGGTGTCGCGACAGGCGTGAATGGAGGGACAAATGGAGACGTGTCGTCTTCAGCGATGAGAGTCGCTTCTGCCTTGGTGCCAATGATGGTCGTATGCGTGTTTGGCGCCGTGCAGGTGAGCGCCACAAGCAGGACTGCATACGACCGAGGCACACAGGGCCAACACCCGGCATCATGGTGTGGGGAGCGATCTCCTACACTGGCCGTACACCACTGGTGATCGTCGAGGGGACACTGAATAGTGCACGGTACATCCAAACCGTCATCGAACCCATCGTTCTACCATTCCTAGACCGGCAAGGGAACTTGCTGTTCCAACAGGACAATGCACGTCCGCATGTATCCCGTGCCACCCAACGTGCTCTAGAAGGTGTAAGTCAACTACCCTGGCCAGCAAGATCTCCGGATCTGTCCCCCATTGAGCATGTTTGGGACTGGATGAAGCGTCGTCTCACGCGGTCTGCACGTCCAGCACGAACGCTGGTCCAACTGAGGCGCCAGGTGGAAATAGCATGGCAAGCCGTTCCACAGGACTACATCCAGCATCTCTACGATCGTCTCCATGGGAGAATAGCAGCCTGCATTGCTGCGAAAGGTGGATATACACTGTACTAGTGCCGACATTGTGCATGCTCTGTTGCCTGTGTCTATGTGCCTGTGGTTCTGTCAGTGTGATCATGTGATGTATCTGACCCCAGGAATGTGTCAATAAAGTTTCCCCTTCCTGGGACAATGAATTCACGGTGTTCTTATTTCAATTTTTCAGGAGTGTATATGCGTCAGAAATGCGGACATTCTTTTTGAAATACCTAGTGCTTTACTTGTCCTCCAAGCAGAATGAAATGCATCTACAGACAGAAAAACACTACAAGATGATGATGATGATGGTTATGTGGGGCGCTCAGCTTACCAGTTATCAGCGCCCATACAAAGTGCGAACCATTGCTCAGCCCAGTTTCGGCACTTTCATGAATGATGATGAAATGATGAGGAAAACACAAACACCCAGTCATCAAGAGGCAGGGGAAAATCCCTGACCCAGGAAAACACAACAATTAGGCTAAAAACTATAATCGTCTGTACTTTTTGTATTTATCAAAGATATACTTGTTTGAGCGGTATGCCGTAAGAAGTTGTATACACGATTTTTCTTTCATTCCAGAGTATAATTACACATTAAAATACATAATCATAATCTCACGATTTGATTATAAAGTCCGTCTCAGTGACATACTGGTTTTGTGAAACGTGCACTTATGAGTAGATTAGTTTCTCTGTTTTACGTTCACATTTTTTAACAGGAGAAGTTGTATTCACTTTTCTATGTATTATCTTTACGAATCTAGAACAGGCTGTTGTCCTTTAACTTTTAGTGATTACTTCGGTGACGTCTGCTGTCACCACGGCCTGAGGATTCGCGGTACGCACAGGCAAAATTACGTTACGCGTCGTGTGCTTTGAAAGTGCAGCGTGGAAGTTAATTGGTGGTATTCAACCGCTAGGAGCGCTGTGTTGTGTGTCAATGCAGCTGTGACATTCTTCCCTTTTTGTTTTAATACAGTATAGACAATGAAGGTATTGATTCCTTATGAGCCATTCGCGCTTACTCACATGTCAAAGCTTTTTCAAGATTTCTATACAGAATTGCTGTGACAATTGCATCTGTTGTGTCATGAGTTTCAAGGCAGTGAATAATTCCTATACCCAATAAAATTGTTCCCTCCAATAAAATTGTTCCCAATAACATTGTTTATGTTAATAAAACACGTGAAGGCAAAAGTCGGCCGGCGAAGTCGAACCTAAAAAGAGGCGATCCAGGCGTGATATGGGTTTGAAAACAAGCACATAACAAGCGAGATGTCAGAAGAAACAAACGTTTGTCGCCTGGCCCTCCACCTATATCCGTTATGACCTCGTAACCCGATACTATGGTTCGCGCAGGTAGAGGCAAGTTTCAGCTACGCCGGAATTACTGCAGATGCGGCGAAACTCACGCTCATGGTCAGTTAATTACACCATCGCTATGAAGGTGAAGTGCAGGACGTTATCACCGTAGGAAGCATCCTATGCTAAGCTGAAGTCTGATCTCACACGGCGAGTTGCAGCTTTCCAAGAGGACCAGATACTCCAGGTACTCGCCCAAGGAGACATAGAAGATCGAAAACTTTCACAGTATTTATTGCATCTCCACAGTAAGGTGTACCAACACCGGTTACTACAATCTACTGCACACGTTGTGTAGCAGCAGGTTACCGCCCCAAGTGACGACAATATTTGCAACTCTGAAAGAAATGCCATTGGGTACAGAAGCGCAACTCGCTGATTGTATACAAGAAGGTCAGCTTGTTACTGACACAGGACAGTACAGAGGACGACAGCTGGTAGTATCAGAGACGTTCTAGCAGTTGGTCTACCAGCAGCACCAAGTCTTTTCGTCGAGAACAGCTGATGTGGTGGTTGGAGAACACGCAAGGGAAAGAACCGCACCGTTCAGCTAACTGATTATCGCCGCTCTGGTTTGAAATTTATCGTTGATACGGGATCTGAAATGAGCTTTCTTCCAAGAGTTCCGAGGCATTTCTGCAGGCCGAATACCACTCTCTGCTTAATAGCAGCCAACAACTCGGTCGTAGCTGCGTACGGGACGGAGAGTTTGGAATTGAATCTAGGACTACGTCGCCATTCAGTTGGAACTACACCGTCGTAGAGGCGATCATCGGCGCGGATCTTTGGGCTCGGCACAACGTTCTGCCGTGGCACATGCTCAGCTTATCAATTGAGGACATAAAGTCTGAAAAAGAGTCCGTGATCATAGTTTGGAACTTTATTTTGCAGGTGAGTCATGACCACACAAAGTTGTACACTTCACTATTTCCTGTTTCGGCTACTGCCATTTTCAGATCTGTTACAATAAAAAACAGCATGTAACTAAGTTCAGTTTGCTGTCGCTAAATCTACGAAAGGCCTGGTGCTACATAAGAAAGCTAAAAACTGTTTACATTATTAACAGCCATGTATACCAGCCATAAATATCATTAAAATATTAACAGCCATGTATACCAGCCATAAATACCATTAAAATATTCTGATGTAGTATCAACGTCGTGCTAAAATTGTAGGTACTAGCAAGTGCTGGTGATGATCAGAATGCGTCAGGTATTTAAACAAAGGAACTGAAGCCAGCACAGGAGGGCACTATAGCTCGGGTACACGATAAACCACTTTTGCAAATACGATGGTTAAAATACGGTATGCATAGTCATTAATTAAAAGTACTTCACATAGCGAAACGACCGTCTGACAATAAAACATGTACTGACATACTATACGTGAAATTAGATCCATATTTAAAATAACCTATGAAAGATAAAATGTTTATATGACAGTTGAAGAAAAAGACACATCAACGATCATCACACTCTGTTGGATCGGTCGCTAGGACGTTACGTAGGCGCGCACCGATCGTATCGTATCTTTCATAGGTAATTTATAGGTTGCTACAGGCACTGTATTAAGTATATTAATTTTTGACCGTAAATTCACTATAAAAGTGTCAGACCTATTATTTTTATATATTTCCTTTTAATAATTTTATATGGTTACCTCTATTCGTCTCTTACTGTATCACACAAAGTTGGTTTCTGTAATAGTTATCAATATTTAAAAGTCTGCTACATGTAGTGGACCTAATGTGTTTTTATCAGATTATGTTTCTTACGTAAATGATGACTACGTCTAAGCCCACAGTAGCAACATCTATGTAGGATGTAGGCAAACATATTTCTGGTAGCTACTGTACTTCAGTAGCCAGTCGCAAAAATGACTCTGTGGACGATGCGGACTATTCTACACCTTATTTTAGACGTATGTGACGATGTTGTGCTGAGTATATTTATATGTTTTGACGAAGCCATTACGGTCTTATCACTTTAGGACATGGTGTAGACAAGGTACGTTTTACTGTATTGTATCTGTACATTTCCCTGGCTGTATGATAGTATATTGTGATACGTAATGCTGTATTTTTTATTTATTGCACTATGCAGGGCAATGTTGAATAGGACAGTGGAGAGACTGTCCCCTTACTTCACACCTTTATTAAAGTCAAAGCTTTCACTTGTTCTGCTAAGGACCTTTACTTTTGCTCTTGTCTCTGTCATTGTCATTCTGATTAGTCTTATTAATTTAGAGGCACCATATTTATGAAAACTAGCCAGATACGCTGATGACATTGCTATAGTAGGAAGAAATACCAATACACTCCTAGAAACATACCGGGCAATGGAAACAGAAACCTTAAAAATTGGCCTCATAGTAAATGTAAACAAAACAAAATATATGGTAATGTCACAATCTGAGGCCAGAAGAACCCCTAAAAACCTAAACATCAATGGGAAATGCTTCAATGGAGTGTCCTCTTTTAACTACTTGGGACCCCTAATAACAAATGATAACAGTATTGGAAAGGCTATAAGGGAAAGAATACAAGCAGGAAACAGAGCTTACTTTGCAAATTTGCAGCTTTTCAAAAGTAGCCTTGTTACAAGAAAAACTAAATTGCTAATATATAATTCCCTAGTCCGCCCAGTTATCACATACGGCTCAGAGGTATGGACGTTGACAGAACACGATAAAAATGCTCTAAGAAGCATTGAGCGGAAAATACTACGCAAAATCTATGGGCCAATAAGGGAGGAAGAAGGCTGGAGAATACGCTACAATGCTGAATTACAAGAGTTAATACAAGGTAGGGACATAGTAAATTTGTTAAATCACAGCGAATACGATGGCTAGGACACTTGGAGAGAATGGCAGAGGATAGAATTCCAAAGAAAATGATGAAAGTTATGATCCATTCAGTTAGGCGAAAATGGAGACCTAGAAGAAGAGGGATCGATGAGGTAATAATGGATATCAGCAATATGAGAGTCCGGGGGTGGAAAAGAGCAGCAAATAACCCAGAAGTGTGGAGAAAGATTGTTGAAGAAGCCAAGGCTCACCAAGGGCTGTAGAGCTACTGAAGAAGAGAAGAAGAAGAATGCTGTATTTTGTTGACAGACACACTGTTCTCTAGGTGTATGTACTTTTTATGTTGTAGATCTGAGGTTGGTCATTACTGACTGAAACCGGTCATCGTCAAATAATTGATATTGTGGTCAAAGACTGGAATAAAAACCATTGAAAGTTATCTTGTCGGTGGGTCCATTGCCTGTTGATCGGTTGGGTTTCGTCGGATCGTGAATGGTTGGCTCCACTGCCTGTCTCACCTAAGCGATCGTTAGTGTTTGAATTCCAGGCCGACCCTCGAACATCTCAGCGCCCTTGTGTGTACTGCCTTTTTTATTTTATTTCTTCTTGTTGTTTGTACTTGTATGGCTTCTAGTCGATTGTTTAAAAATTAAGGTAGTTTGCCCTTAAGGAGTAAGATTCTTTAGGCCTCCAGCCTAATTTAAGGACCTTTGGCATTTTAAAGATTTTAATGTTGTTGAATTTTAAGTATTGGGCCTTCAGCCGATTTGAATTTAACTTATATGCTCTTGGAGTGTTTGATTCTGTGGGCCATCAGCCTAACTAAAGAACTGTTTTAAGATAAGACGTTGCCTTTTAAATTTCTGATTATGCTTGCGTTTCAAGTTATTGGCGTTCATCCGATTTTAAATTAACGTGGCTTTCAGCCGGTGATTATATCCCAAAGGTTAAAGCTGTGTGTTTGAAAAAAAGTTTTTTGGGGCTCTTGTAATGTTTGATCAAATAATGAAGTTGTATGTTCGAGTGTACCTGACAGCCCCTTATGTTGTTCCCTTTCCACAATTTAAACGACCTGTCCTGTCCTGCGGGTTAAGCTTGGTGTCTCAGCTATTATTGGTTGGACTGCACTTTCTGTTGTATGTTTTGTGAAGCATTTGGTGTTAGTTGCAATATCTCCCCTAGGTATTTAAAGTCTGATGAGATTTTTAATTTTTGTTGTCTGATGTTGATTTCCGCATGCTTGCGTGTTTTGCCTCCTTTTCTGAAAATCACCATTTCCGTCTTTGTTATGTTTCTGTGTAGTTTGTGTTCACTGCACCATTTATCCATTTTATCAATGACTTTCTGCAGCTTCTGTACATCTGTTGACCCAATGGCTATGTCGTCAGCCTATGCATATATGTATACATCCTACTCATTTTCTCCAATTCACAGTACTTCATCAATGGCAAGAATGTACAGCAAAGAGGTCATTGGGTCATCCTGTAAGACTCTGTTCGATTGCAAAATGAGTTTCTAAAAAGAGAGAATGTCTAATATTGTGATTACGCAGTATTCGGGGGCTGTCTTCATTATTCTAGCCCATACGCTATCTTCTCCCATTGTGTTTTCCAGTTTTCGGACTATGAAATCTCTTTCCAGTAGGTCAAAGGCTTTGGTAAAGTCTATGAACACTGTGTAGAACATTTGATTCTTTTGTTTCGCTTCTTCGAAGTTGTTTAGAGGAAGCCTGACTCCTGTAAGTGTTAATCTTCCAGTTCTGAAGCCCATTTGTGGTTCTGGGAGGTGACTGTCCGCGCAGGCTTTGATTTTTCGTTTGATTATCTTTGAAAATAACTTGAATTAAATAATTTCTAGGGATATGCCTCTGTACATGTTTGTACCCCTTGGGTCTCCTCTACCTTTGTAAAGACCTTTTACGTATTGTTGAAAAGTTTGATCCGTATTTGTCATAGAGTCTCTTTCGCTTCTTGTATATGTTCATTATATATGTATTATTAGGTCTTTATGCTTTCTTGTTCTTCAGTGTTTTTATTACTTCTTTTACATCTTCATTTAGAGGTTTCCATACATTGCCTTTTTCCTTTGTTTGAAGTTGTTTCTGTTGCTTTGGGGGTATCTTACTGAAGTGGTCTTCCCATTCCTTCATGTCTATATTTTCTGAATGAGTCTGCCGGCCGGAGTGGCCGAGCGGTTAAAGGCGCTACAGTCTGGAACCGCACGACCGCTACAGTCGCAGGTTCGAATCCTGCCTCGGGCATGGATGTGTGTGATGTCCTTAGGTTAGTTAGGTTTAAGTAGTTCTAAGTTCTAGGGGACATGACCACAGCAGTTGAGTCCCATAGTGCTCAGAGCCATTTGAACCATTTGTATGAGTCTGAGATCTTGGTCTTACTGCTATGTATGGGTCTTTCGCTGCTTCATCCGCTTCTCTGTTGCCTCTCTTTCTATGTATTCGTTTTTCCTTTCTTCTGTTAGCTTTTTGCCATGTACTGTGTGGCTAGTCCCTGCGGAGGTTCGAGTCCTCTCTTGGGCACGGGTGTGTGTGTTTGTCCTTATGATTTTTTTTGGTGAGGGTCATCCAGGTTTCAGTAGGATAGATATTCCTCCCATGGGTCGTC
This sequence comes from Schistocerca cancellata, assembly GCF_023864275.1. Classification (NCBI taxonomy): domain Eukaryota; kingdom Metazoa; phylum Arthropoda; class Insecta; order Orthoptera; family Acrididae; genus Schistocerca; species Schistocerca cancellata. Next base: position 1,014,588,872 of record NC_064626.1, read on the forward strand.
GTATTTCTCCCTTCTTTGATATTGGGTAAAAATTGTAGAAATCTTTATGTTGCCAGTTATCTGTCACGAAGGTTTTTGTTATAATTCCAAGGTCCGAGTTTTGCAGAATTGGTGTTAGATTAAGAGCAATTTTTACTCCCTCTGTTTTCCACAAGATGGCTTTTATTCCTTGTTCTTCTGGTTTTATTTATTGCTATCAGGTTAATTACAAACGTATAAACGGATATATCTTGTAAGGTAAAAATAAGCTAATGAACCATTATTGAAGGAAAACAAAATTTTGTCGCCAATATCGAAAAATACCAAGAATATTTGTTTTGATATTTATAACCAGATATGTACCATTGGAGTAAAACAATCTTGCACATGCGCCATTGTGGTGTGTGAGTTAATGGAGGTTGGTTATCCTAGGTAGAAGAAGTTAGACTTCTTTTACTGAGACTGTTCGAAATTGTAATTATCAGGAAGTCCTGATAATGAAGTTTAATATTTGTGAATATTCTGTTTGTGAAGTAATAGTGGTTTTTTACAAGTATCTAAACGAAAATCAACACCATAAACCACAGAGTTAAACATGAAAAATGCTGCAGCCATCCACAAGGTAAGGAGAGATCGATTTTTAAGTAAATTCCAATCAGTGGACTATTTTTATGATGGAAAACAGTGGTGATTCACTAAAATTGCATGCTATAATTTCAACTATTATTGTCAGTAATATAATTGTCTCAGACTGTCATTGTATCCATATTCATGTACGCCTATCAAGCAAGGAATATAACACTAACCTAATCAGTCGATGTGTGCAATCTAAATACTGCTGTTTTTTAGAGCGCCACAAAGACAGCTTATGCGAAAATAGTGCTCGAAAAGTTCACAAACTACTAGAAAAGTTAACTAAAACGAGTCAACACAGTTAAACACACAGATATTAATTACTTCGTTACAGTGGTAGTCGAGAAGAAATATTACACTATTTAGTGCGCAGAACAGAAACTCCTGTACTGCTGTCGTGCACCCGACTCTGCAACTGCTAAATAAGTTAATTTGTTTGGCTCCTTTGTTCAGTTTGAATATTCCCATTCCCCTAGTACATTTATTTTCACCCCCTTAGGCGCTGCACGTAGAATTATAACAGTATTTTCGAGACTTTCGGCTACACGTTTACTGGCAAAATGCGGTCATATTTTTAGGGCTAATGTGCTCCTTAAATCTAGTGCTAAAAGTACGAACAGACTAACCTTCACAAAAACGATCACATGATGCACGTTGTAATCTATACGCACCAGATTTTTTATATATTCTATACACTTCTTTCACTTTTTTTACACTGTCCCAGACTAAAACTCAGTTGATCTCCAGTTTGAAATGATTCATTGTAATGCTTAAAGAAAGTGTGCGCTAATTTTTCTATAGTTCCTTCGTTTACTTTCTGTCCTTGTTGTTGTTAAGTCTAAGATAGTTGAATTCCTGTCTCTTTTTCTAAAATGAAATGAATTCTTTGTTGCTGCTGGTCGAATGCTAAATCCGTGGTGCGAGGATGCTCTTCACTCATTTATTACAACAGATGTGTCATCAGAGTAGAGTTTGTACGTAACTATCTTCTGTGCTGCAAGTGGATATTAGCTATTAAATATATTTTGTCACCACGATCGCGGTTACAGTGTCATTCTGAAGTGTGCGGATGTAACATTACTTTTGAGAGGACTGTGCCCTCATGTCAATTACGTTAATTATTCTATGCGTGTAACACGATACGTTATCATTTGTAAATGAATACAGAAATTCTATAATAATGGCATTCTAAGCCGAAATCACAATACTCGTAACCAAACAAATTGAACAATATTCAAAGCAAAAAACGTTCGTTTCTAAATACTGAGTTTCAAGATACTGGTGACTCTAAACCATTTATGAATATTCCTGCTAACAGACCAGAGAAGCAAAACGATGTGTATGTTGATATGCGAGGGCAAGCCGATTATTATCTGGAATTTAGTTATATTTTTGTTTATTTTGGTAGTACTGTCCTTTTACGTTGATGACGCATGCTTTGCTTATTTGTTGTTATATCTTTGCAATTTTCAAGCTGATAGGTTAGTTTCGTTATCGCTGCCGTGCTGTTAAGCATGGCTGCTCCGCTGTCTATTGGCACCAAAAAAGAGCAACATTCAGTGATCCGTTTTTTGTGGTCGGAAGGCTATCAGGGGAGGAAATTCATAGAAGACTTTCGGTGCAGTACGGGAACAGTGTTTTGCCACAACGGAGTGTCTACGAATGGATTGAAAAATTCCGAAATGGTCGCACAAGTGTTACTCACGATGAAGGAGCCGGACGACCGTTTACCGCCACAAATGAAGAAACTATTGTGCGTTCACGTGAAATGGTTCTATTAGACAGACGATTAACTATTGACGATGTGGCACGTCGTCTGAAAATTAGGCACGATTCTGCCTACGAAATCATCCACAACAGACTTGGGTTTCATAAAATTTGTGCAAGATAGGTCCCAAAACAACTCAAACAATTCCATAAACAAACGCGCTTGGACATCGGCAAAAAAAAACATTCGGATCGCTGTGGTAACGATGGGGACAACTTCTTAGACAGGATCATTACTGGTCATGAAACATGGATCCATCATTACAAGTCGGAGAGTAAACGGCAAAGTATGGAATGGAAACATCCGAATTCGCCGTGCAAGAAAAAGTTCAAGACCCAACCATTCGCAGGAAAACTGATGCCTACGGTTTTTTGGGGCGCACAAGGTCCAGTACTGGAACATTATGGGGAAAGGGGCACAACATTAAACAGTGCACGTTACAGTGAGGTGTTTACTGCTTGGCTAAAGCCTTCAATTCTAAGCAAACGCCAAGGATTGCTGTCAAAAGGTGTTGTGTTGTTGCACGACAATGCCTGTCCGCATGCTGCTGCCCACACTGCTGAAACGCTCCAGAATCTCACATTTGAAGTACTGCATCAACCTCTATATAGTCCCGATCTTGTCCCTTCTCATTATTACTTGTTTGGTTCATTCAAACAGTAATTAAGGGGCCGTCGATTTGCCTCGTCCGAAGCAATGAAAGAAACGGTACATACCTGGCTTGCAGCTCCAGCGAGATCCTTCTTTTATGAGGGCATCAGGAAGCTTGTACAACGATGGACCAAGTGCGCTGAAACGCAAGGAGACTATGACGAAAAATGATGTTCTTGTAGCTTTCCTATTCGATTACAATAAAATTTTATAACTACTTTGCTGATAATAATTGACTTTCCCTCGTATTTTCCCACCAAATTCACAGTAACTAAAACTCAAGCTGAACTATAAAATAAAACGAGATCACCTTTTTCCATAGTGCCATTACATACTAAGTTTCCGCTTATTATTTTTAAAGTTGCATTTGTCGGCACTTTTCTATGTGGATTTACCGTGTGGAAAGAGGCTAATAACATTTCATCAGTGATCGACTAATCATTAGTTTTCCTAGCAGAAACTACACTCTTGGGCGCACTGTAGTTGGCGAGGAAATTCAACGCGTTCATTAGTATCTGTACCCAGTTTACTAAGTCCAGCCGGCCGGAGTGGCCGAGCGGTTCTAGGCGCTGCAGTCTGGAACCGCGCGACCACTACGGTCGCAGATTCGAATCCTGCCTCGGGCATGGATGTGTGTGATGTCCTTAAGTTAGTTAGGTTTAAGTAGTTCTAAGTTCTAGGGAACTGATGACCACAGCAGTTAAGTCCCATTGTGCTCAGAGCCATTTACTAAGTCCAACTATTAAAGTCTCGTCCTCTTTAATAATTATGTGCATACTTTTGCTCCACTTGTGCAGTTTTATTAAGGGTGTAACCGGTGGGAACTTGCGATTCGTGCAAACTGACATTTTCACATTCATAACTTACAGAAATTGCGTGTTCTCGATCTTCTTTAGGATGACATGGAATGCTTTACTCTCGTCCCTACGTGATTCACAATGTCATTCTCTGCACAACTGGTAACTTTCTTATTGTAATCATCCTCTTTGACTATGGCAAACAAATTCCCTGCAACAGCCTTTATCGCTACTGCTTCGGCTTCACTTAATATTAATGCTAATAATATTAGAAATGATCTTACGTGTATTGTGGTGAACGATACTTTACAAATCGTGGCAGGACTACAACAAAACCAATTAGCATAACATGAGGTTTCGTTTAATCGTTGCTTCTCCCGATTAAAGACAGTTATATTGTTTAAGAAATCTCCACTTGCGAACGTGTACCAATATTGTCTGTCAAGCAGTGTAAATGGCACTAAATATTTTCACAGGAGTGATCTCACACAGTTCAGCGAACTATTATTCAAGGTGGTAACATTCTTCCCTAAGCCAAATGAACTATTTTCACACACAATACCACACGCACACAACACTAATTTATTGTTTCCTGTCAAAAAATATTACCTAAAAGTTCTTGCGAAATAATCAGGGATCATACATCAGCAAAGAACAATTTCACCATGTAAGATGCTGTTTGCACCATGTTTACCGATTATTCATAATCTAAGTGCAATTTATGATTTCTGAATGGGTTCTGGGCCAGCAATACACAGTCATTATCGTGAAAATTGACCATCAAGTTTCATGTGTCCTTAGTAGTCTGATTTAAAACTTCCGCTGCAATATTTCACTAAGATGGCGACTAGACGTAGTGTAGATCTTCGTACTTCGTCCCTTGGACAAAGAAAAATGAATTAATGAAGTAATGAAGGGAATCCGAAAAATGCTGGACTGGGGATTTATAAAAACATCAAATTCAACATATAGTAGCCCTTTGCTGGCCACAACCAAAACAAATAAAAGTATACGTTTAGTTCTCGATGCACGAGACATCAACAAGATTATTGTGCCAGTGTGAACGAGACCGGAAAACCTCGACGAGCAAATCCAGAAAGTTTTTGGTAAAAAATATCTAACCTCACTTGATTTGCGTTCTTCATTCTGGCAGATCCTATTATCTAAGGAATCAAGACAATATACTGCTTCGGTGTTTGTGGGCCGAAACTATCAATTCTGTGTTCTTCCCTGTGGCTTGAATGTTAGTGCTGGTGTGTTCATAGCAGTCTTAGATAGCGTACTGGGACCCCAGTTATTAGACCAGGTCAAAGCATATATGGATGATCTTTTGCTACCGAATGTGCTAGACAAGTTTCTAGATTTTAAAAAATCTAACTTTAGTCGACAAGAATTTAAATTCTTAGGTCACGTAATATCGCCTCAATGGATAAGACCAGATCCGTAACCACGGACGAAAACTCAACTCGTAAGTTTCATTTGGTTAGCATCCTTTTTTCGAAGATTTCTGTCGACTCAACAGCTTAAGAGCGAAGCGTTACTGAGCCTGTTAAAGAAAAAAGCGCAGTGGTGCTGGACATCGCAGTGTAGGGAAGACTTTGACAATATGAAGGAGGCTCTCATTAATGCACCGATTCTCCATCAGTCGGATACGTCAAAGAATTTCTTTATTGCATCTGATGCCTCAAGTTATGGAATCGGGTGATGCCTGTTTCAAACTGAATAGATAAATGATAAACTGTAAGTCAAAATGACTGGATTTGCCAGTAGAATACTAACCAAATGTGAACGCTCCTACACAGTGACCAAACTTGAGGCACTCGCTGTAGTATTTTCTTTTAAAAAATTCATGTACTATTTATATGGAAAGCATGTTAACGTCATGTGTGATCATCAGGCTTTGAGATTTATGTTAACCTGCAAGTTACTGCATGGACGTTTAGCTCGGTGGACTCTAGCTGTACAAGAATATGCCATTGAAATCAGGCATGTTCAATGACCTGATAATGTAGTTGCCGACGCATTATACACGCTCTTGCAAGGTTTACCAGAGTCTGCAGTCTTAGTTGAAAACTTCACAGAATATAAGATCTTTCTTCTAAAAGACAAAGGTAATAGAAAAAAATATCTACAGTTCTGAAAAAAATTGAAGCAATGCCAAGAAAATGATACGATATCGAAAAACATGAAAGACATATTGCGTCAGCAAAATGAGAGTGCTTTACACCAGTATTGTCAATTAAGCAAGGGTATTCTGTTTTACAAATCACACAATCCTAACAGTAATTGGCGAGTGTGTATTCCGTCAGACCAGCTTGAAGACCTAATTTGGTTAACACATCGAGCATGGGGGCATTTCGGTATTATCAAATGCACAATGAAGATTAATCACTATTTTTACTATCCGAATTTAAAAATAAATAAATAAATAAAAACAAGAACATTTAAGATATGCCAGAAAGTGAAACCGAGGAATGTGTGCAGGGACACTGAATTACATACCATTGTTGCACGATGTCTGCGACAGATCGCAGCTATCGACATTGCAGGACCACTGCCAACTGCTAGAGGTGGGGGGGGGGGGTTGAAAAAATCCTAGCAGTGTATGATTTGTTTACTAAATATATAAAAATGTATCCATATATAAAAAAGGAACCAATTCGATAGTCAGCTGCCAACAGTATTGGGAAGAGGTTAACGAACGATTATATCAAGTTTGTCACATGCCCGTCTACTGTAATAACTGATAATGCTACATATTCTACTGGAGAAAGGTGGAAGGACCTTATGGAAGAACATAACATTAAATATGTCATGATTTCACGGTTTTCTCCCAGCGGTAATCCGGTCAAGAGAACTTTTAGAGAGCTAAACCGGTTCATCCGAACTTACGCCCACAATAATGACAGTAAGTGGGTAGAATATCTAAATAGTTTTATGGAAACCTACAATAATTTGCCACACATATCAACCGGTTTTACACCATATGAACACATGAACGAACAGAAGTACGAAGTAAATGATGTTCTAGTCCCGTACCAAATATCCAAGAAGAAAAATAACACATCAGGAGAAACTGCCTAAAGCATTACGGAATATAAGTTCAAAATGTTAAAATGTGTGTGAAATCCTGTGGGACTTAACTGCTAAGGTCATCAGTCCCTAAGCTTACACACTACTTAACCTAAGTTATCATAAGGACAAACACACACACAGCCATTGCCCGAGGGAGGACTCGAACCTCCGCCGGGACCAGTCGCACAGTCCACGACTGCATCGACCTAGACCGCTCGGCTAACCCCCGCGTGGCGGAATATAAGTCGCCAAGCAGAGCTCTGCAAGGCAAAACTTGATAAAAAAAACTAACTAACAGCAGTACTGTATCGATTAATTGGTATTGCTAAGAACGCATGCCAAGTCATCCATAATCAGAGGGAAGAATAGAAAATGGCAATTATTGTACGAAGGACCATTTAAAATAAACTCAATCCCATTTGATGGATGTTGTGTACTAGAAAATGTCAGTACAGGGAACATAAAAGGACTGTATTCTCATTGAGACATTGAGAAATATCTGCAGTAGGAAACCATTTTTATTCCTATATAATGAAAATAATATGTCTAGTGCTAATGCAGAATAGCACAATTGTAACTGTGTAAATAATTGTTATAGTGAAAATTTTATCATAATTAATTTCATGAATTTATATGTATTAGCCTGTAAGCTTACATACCAGTAGTTACACTATAGTATTCATGAAGTATACATCCCAAAAGGGGAGAACTTTTTATGTTAAGAATTTTAATTATTGTGAAATGGTCTATTTACTCGATACAAGTTATTTCAAATCCTATTTCAGTAAACGTAAATTTTTTATCTTTTCTATGTAGGTTATAGAAATTCCCAACATAAATATGCATATGGATAGATAATATGTTTATTCAAGTATGACGGTAAACGAGTCATGAGTGTTTCTATGAACCTCACCTATGTATACGCACACACACAATGAGCGTTAATTGTGTGTAAGTTGTGTGTCTGTCTGTATCAGCATTCATTATTCATGGAACGTTTTCCGTTTTGTATCGTTTTGGGTACATTTTTATTTACACAGTTATATTTGCCATTTGCTCTTTTAAGCTTCTGTCTTCTTACATGAACCGAACATAGACATCTGTCTCATAATCTGGTAATAATCCCAACAAAATATTAATGAATGAGTATAAATGAACAAATAAGGAAATGTACTGGTATCTACATGATGATGTTATAGCCAGAACAATGTAGAAGATTTTAGCAGTCATCTTGTCTAATTTTTTTTTTGACAGCGTATGATCTTTGTTATCATGTTATTACAATACGGAACAATGTGCACATGGACAAAAAAAATCATTATTTTGTAAAGTGCCATTTTTACAGAAGATTGCCTGTTGTGTGGTTTATGAAACACTAGCAGCAACCAAGAAGGTGAAGCGTGTCTCGCAAGAACTACGAAAGTCTAGTGGACGCGTGAAAAACAGTTTCTTCTTTTAAAGAAAGTGACGAACAGTGATTATCACTGTGATTATAGAACACATGAACGCTAATAGAATGTTAATTTAGCAACAACGACATGGACGCTGAAAACCTGTTAACAGTATTAAAATCGATGTAAAACTGTAGACCTTAAATAAACATTACGAGTCATCTTTGCCTGCCAAATGTTATGAGACAGACTGTACAACCAGCCGCGCGGCAAGTATCTAATGCAACCCTGGCTACACAGCACCTCGCGGAAACGTTTGCTTCCTGCAGGAGATAAACAAAGCACACGGTGGACACCAGAAAGAAAAACGGTGCAGTGTGGTCCATGCGCATAGTTAATTAAAGTTGATTATGAATCATACATTCAAATGACCAGTGTCAAGATTCACGACATCGTCCAAAAACAAGCTGTATTAATTCGTGTGAATGAAAGTTAATTTGAGACTAAAACTTCTTCCACAGTATAAATATAATAATTATCTTATTACTGTTATCCTTTTTTCAACATTTGGGTTGGCGTGTTTTGGGGGGAGGGGACCAGACAGCGAGCCATCGGTCTCATCGGCTTAGGAAAGGACGGGGAGGAATTCGGCCGTTCCCTTTCGAAGGAATCATCCCGGCATTTGCCTGGAGCGATTTAGGGAAATCACGGAAAACCTAAATCAGGATGGCCGGACGCGGGATTGAACCGTCGTTCTCCCGAATGCGAGTCCAGTGTGCTAGCCACTGCGCCACCGCGCTCGGTTTTTCGACATTACATGTAACCGTCTTGTACGAGAGGGACATGCAAAGAGAGAAGCAGAACCTGCTGCAGTAATACTTGAGATTGCAACAGATCCAGGCAAAGGTGCGGCTGATGAAGCCGACGCTTCATCCATGCGGTCGGGGACGTTCCAGCAGCGGTCTCTACCTGCCTGCGATCCAGCAGCTTGACGCGGGAGGGGCTACGCGGCGTCGTCGGGGAATCTTTATATGAAGTTTGTTAATGGAGTTACATGAACATTTAATTTTCATGTTAAACCTCCATAAAAGACTCTCTTGAGCTCGGATGCGACTAAACAGAAATATAAATTCACATCTTGAAGATATTATTTGTTATATTCATGTCAAGCCTGACAAAGAAGAATAGTTATTTTCATGAATCCCCTTAGACGGATTTGTTCCCGGTTTTCGGAATTCAGTAAACCCAGATGGGAGAGGGGGGGGGGGGGGGAGAAAAGTTAATCCGGGAAGTCTCCGCCATATTTTCCAAGATGGTACAGTTACATTTACGCAATCACTTCAACACTAACAGAGTCATGCATTACTCAATGGTGTATCTGAACATTTGCATTATGAGAACAATGTGTTAGTCAAGTGAAAGTGAACAGTAAGCAACGTGAATATGGTGGTGTGATAAAAAAAAAGATACAATACATAAACCAATTTTTTTTTCTCAACCCAACGGGGTAATGCAATATACACGACTGTGTTTTATTCAGAACAATATTCACAACAGCACTGTGTGTGGAATTTGAGTGAATATTCTCGTGGTATTAAAAAAAAGGACTTCATCGATACTAAAATAATAATAAATAATTATTGTCAGAGATATAATTTAACTTTCTGTGGAAATTATATCTCGAACAATAATCTTCTTTTGTTATCTATGACTCTTCTAGAGCAATCCTTCTTCTTCTTCGAACTGTTGTAATGATCGGATATGATTGATGTCTTGTAGCACTGAGGTCGGTAAAAAACTGTATTATGTTATTAATTAATATTTGGAAAATGTCATTGAAATCAATATGTACGCTTGAATTTTATTTTAATATCATATAAATTTTATTTTAATATCTATATAAATGTTAAGTTTTCTGTTCAGCTAAATGGAAAGCAGGCATTAGCGCTGTTGATCTACAGCGTGGATTATTGGTAAAATACTGAAAAATGAGTGATTAACATGGAGAAATACTTTTAAATGTTAATGCATATACTTAAGGTGCAGAAAAGATATAATACCCATTATTTGTTGAGAGTAAAACAACGCGTATACCAGATTCATTAAGTTATTGCCTTATGTTAGCCTCTTATGTTAGCCGCCAGCTTAGTGAAATATTGCAGCGACAATTTTGAATCAAGCTACAAAGGACACATGAATCTTGGTGGTCAATTTTCACGATTGTAATAGTGTATTGGTAGCCCAGAACTCATTCAGGATTCATAAATTCCACTTAGATTATGAATAATGTTTAAATATGTTGCAAACAGCATCTTACACGGTGAAATTGTTCTCTGCTGATGTATAAAGCCTGATTATTTCGTAAGAACTTTTAGGAAATATTTTTGACAAGAAAGAATAAATTAGTGTTGTGAGCATGTGGTATTGTGTGCAAAATAGTTCATTTTGTTTAAGGAGAAATGTTGCCACCCTGAATAATAGTTCGCTAAATTGTATGTGATTACTCTTGTGAAAAAATTTATTGCCATTTACACTGCCTGACAGTCAACATTGGTACACATTCCCAGGTGGAGATTTCTTTAACAGGATAACTATCTTTAGCCTGGAAAGGCAGCGATTAAACGGAACCTCATGTTACGCCAATAATAAGTAATTGGTCTTGTTGTAGTCCTGCCCACAGCTTGAACACTACTGGCCATTAAGATTGCTACACCAAGAAGAAATGCAGATCATAAACGGGTATTCATTGGACAAATGCATTATACTAGAAATGTGATTACATTTACACGCAGTTTGGGTGCACAGATCCTTAGAAATCAGTACCCAGAACAACCACTTACGGTCGTAATAACGGCCTTGATAGACCTGGGCATTGAGTCAAACACAGCTCGAATGGTGTGTGCAGGTACAGCTGCCCATGCAGCTTCAACAAGATACCACAGTTCATCAAGATTAGTGACTGGCGTATTGTGACGAACCAGTTGCTCGGCCTCCATTGACCAGACGTTTTTAATTGGTGAGAGATGTGGAGAATGTGCTGGCCAGGGCAGCAGTCGAACATTTTCTGTATCCAGAAAGGCCCGTACAGGACCTGCAACATGCGGTCGTGCATTATCCTGTTGAAATGTAGGGTTTCGCAAGGTTCCAATGAAGGGTAGAGCCACGGGTCGTAACACATCTAAAATGTAACGTCCACTGTACAAAGTGCCGTCAATGCGTACAAGAGGTGACCGGGACGTGTAACCAATGGCACCCCATACCATCACGCCGGGTGATACGCCAGTATGGCGATGACGAATACACGCTTCCAATGTGAGTTCACCGCGATGTCGCCAAACACGGATGTGAGCATCATGATGCTGTAAACAGAACATGGATTCATTCGAGAAAAAGACGTTATGCCATTCGTGCACCCAGGATCGTCGTTGAGTATATCATAGCAGGTGCTCCTGTCTGTGATGCAGCGTCAAGGGTAACCACAGCCATGATCTCCGAGCTGATAGTCCATGCTGCTGCAAACGTCGTCGAACTGTTCGTGCAGATGGTTGTTTTCTTGCAGACGTCCCCATCTGTTGACTCAGGGATAGAGACGTGGCTGCACGATCCGTTACAGCCAGGCGGATAAGATGCGTCATCTCGACTGCTAGGGATACTAGGCCGTTGGGACCCAGTACGGTGTTCCGTATTACCCTATGTGATATTAGTAATTTTCGCCTCATAATCATTAATATACGCTCAATAGTAAAAGCCTGATGGCCTAAAGTTATCGCACAATTGTAAAGTAAAAGAAACGAACCATGGCATAGCTGCGACAGAATCTATTATTCTTTATATTTGCCGTTCTTGTGCGGTGCCTGTAAATCACTATGTACAAGCATCGATTAATTATATAAATAAGAATTGTGTTGTTTCAACACAAATGAGGTATTGGGCGCCTCACCTCTACTGTTTGTATTCCATGAAAGGCAGACGCGCACTTGCTGCGTTCTGCAATGGTATTTTATATTTTATGTGAAAATATTGATTGAATATGCTAATTGTTATTTTTACAATCAGAAAACATGTAGTTTCCTGTAATTGAACAGACAGCAATAAAACGAGATTTTGACTGTTATGTATAAAGTATTTAACCACAATGGTCATCTATTGTAATTTAATATGCAAAGATACGTAGCATTAAAAAAAAGTGTGTTAAAGATAAGTCTCCTTATTTTAGTAAATTATCCTTGCTGATTTCCGTCTCCTTATTTTCTTGAATGATAATTATTATTTGTTAGTTCATCACCAGAAATTACGATCACGCTGATGGGCCGAACGCAGCATGAGGCAGAAGGAACATTATCGTTTTCCTATTATTTCTGAATCAACTCTTTTTCTAATTGAATAGTGTTGCATTTCTTTTAAAATCTATAAATCTTCTGGTCCCTTGCTGTTTTTCCGGGTATGACTATAAAAATGCACGGAAATGTTTCTTCCGAACGATCTCGAATAAATCAATCTGCTGCTCTTATTCAGGTATTTAATGCTCAACGTATGTTATTATAATAGTGTACGCAATCCCTGATTCTGTATGTGTATGTGTAAGTCATCTCATATTTTGTGAGAAACATCTACGAGCAGTTAAACTATGTTGTCTATCAATGGCTCACAAAGGGTAGCAGCAGATATCCATGTATAAGTTACGATCATTATCTTCGTAACATATACATCATTAACAAATTGCTGTAGTCCAGTTACACTGGAAGCAGCAGTAAGTTATAGTCCTTCAGTATTCTAGCTGCGAGTCTAATATTTTCAATTCCAAGTATAAGACGAGGAGAGTAAGAAGAATATTCATCCTCTAGTTTTTATTAGGAACTTTAGATGTGTTCTTCCAAAGTCTTGGATGGAGGAACGCAAAATCCAGTTTGTGGTTTCACACATTTCCGGTGACGCATCGCTCTGGGCGTTGAACGAGGAAACATGCAAAACACTTAACTAATTTGAGAAGGCGTTTCTCGGCCAGTTCTGGGCAGCGTCGACTCAAGAACGAGTAAGGAAGATTGTAAAACCACAGAAATATATAACCCGAAGACAGGCTCTTTGAGAAAATACTTTGAAAAATACATTAATATGACAAGGTACTGGGATGAACCAATAACCACACGGGACTTGTTACGAGTATTCAATGCTATATTGCCAACAGATATTAGGAAAAAACTATTAAACGTCACAGGTACTGATCTTAAGGAATGTTTATCTATGATAGTTTTGTTAGACTTAGTCCAAGAAGACGACAGAAAGAATTCTGACGCAACAAATGGTACCATCTGTTCTAACGGGAAAGGTTCCTGGAAAGGAAGTAATGGAAATAGGGGCTAAGGCAGTCTCGAGAAAAACAGAAACAAAACCCTTGGTAATGGAAAGTCTGGCAACGATATAAATCTTTGCAAACAAAAATCTGATTACTTATATAATAGTAATAATTACCAGGAAACCAGTGACTACCAGCATCGAAATTGTAATCAAAGGCAATATAGTAATGAAAATGCCAACAATAATAATAATTCTAATCGTAAAGGATGAAATGAAAATAAATCGGACTGTCACTACAAGGATAAACCAAAAAACATGCGTGGTGACAATGAACATTGGCGACAACAAGAGCCAAGTCATTCGCAGCCGCAACAAAATTTTATGGATCCGAGTCAACCAGAAAATTACACACAGGCTATACCTATGTCGAATAACTAATATCTACAAGGGTGGGACCTGAGTAGATGTGCAAATTTATATGTATATACATATAAATAGCAATAATAATGAAAGGTACATTAATAAAGAGATTAATAGAAATCAATTATTTTCAATTAATGCCCAACTTTTGCATTTTTATAGTTTCTTTCCTTTGAGTCCGTTTAACGTGAACTTACTTCTCACGTCCTTGGTTATATTTGGTGTTATGAAATTTTAGCAATTGCTCATCTAAATTAACTGGTTTTGTTGTTACTGGTACTAGGATTTAGTTTACGCGTCTAGCGTCTAAAACAAGTTGTAGTGATCCATCAGGTTTGCTAACAGGTTATATTGGGCTGCAATATGGAGAAAATGATGGCTGTATGATTCCCCATTCGCACATTCTATTGATTTCCTGCTTAACTGCTTCATGCTTTGTCCACGGTATAGGGTAAAACATAACAGAAGATATTTTTAGAGGATAGACATTACTGCTGGATTCTTATTAAAAACCTTTGCATATTTAAAACGTAAGTCAGAAATCTCTTGTCGTTGTGTAGCATCTAGAATATTTTATTCGTTCAATTTTTGTTCTACTATTTCCTGGTTAATTTCAGCGTTGGTCTCGTGTTCGTTATCACATTTGTTCAAAAAAAAAAAAAAAAACAGGTGGGATATGAGTACTGTACAGTGAAATGGGGTTCTGGGTTTGCTTTGTCTTACCTCTCCGGTGTGCTAATCAGGCGGATAGAAAACCTTTGGTCCTTCACAAAGAAATGGCACTTACCATTACCTAGTCTATTTGAGTTTTGTTGGTTCTAAATGTGTCCATACCTATCGAGCAGTTGACTATACGTTTGCTTACTATTAAAAAACTACACTGCACAGACAACTGTTCAATGTTCACGGTGATAAGAGGTTGATCTTTTACGAATTTGGTTTTGCCGCAGGTAGCTGTTTGTATTTTGCAGTTTTGCACTGGCAGAACAGGAAATTTATTCCGTCTTTATAATTCAGTGAAAAATGCTTCAGACATTAAATTAGTCGTGGACCCTGTATCAAATATTAAGTGTGTGTCTATACCAAACATTTTCACTCTGATTACTGCTTGCACTTGTTCTTCCAGTGTATTTTTCGCCGATTTTAGTTCATGTTTGCTTAGATCGTCCTTTATGTCTCCTTGTACATCGAATCGTACGAAATATTTTTGCAAGTCTGGTTTGCCCCCATCGCTTATAAGGTCTATAGTATGTGGCTCAATAACGACCGATTAGGGTTTTCCTGTGGTGTAGTCTGATCTACTTCGGTACACGGAACAACTTCTGTCAGTTGTACTGTGTGATTGTTTCTCCAGTGTGTATCATTTCCAGTTCGCAACATGCTTTCTCGTGTGTTCATATGGCTGTAGTGAAATGTTCCCGTGTTGTGATTTTGCTGCGCAAAGGTTGGCTGCAGTACGGAGTGTTGTATGTTATTGTTGTTGCCGCGCACCGGCCACCGATGCGGCTCACTGGTTTCATTTACACGCGATGCATAATTTTGAGAGGAGGGATTGACCTTAGCTTGTGGATGGTAATCGTTTCTGTTATACGGAAAGTTTTGTTTAAGTCTCTTGTTCCTACCATTTCCATTCCAATATCTATTACCGCGGTTAATGTATCCTTGCGGTTGCACGTACCAGCTTTGCTGTGTGTTCGTGTCTGGTTTTTTGTATTGACCATTCAAGTTGTTGCGGTATTTAGCTGTCTGACACCCTATTTGTTACTACTTTCTCGTCATATAGTAGGACAATTGAATCTAAAATTGATAGAAAATATTCTGTATCGTGCTCAGGTGTAGTAATTAACTATTCGCGAATGTGTGAAACGACTTTTTTAAATTTTTAGTACATCCACATGACAAATAAGATTCGTCCAATAACGTGTTTTATGGAGGTAATTCTCAAAATACCTTCTGAATCTACCATATTTGCTATTAAAAGGGGCAGGTGAAAGTAAGCTGTTTATGTTTTCTTTATGTAAGTAGGCTGTTTAGGTTCTTATATTGGTAACGCCGCCGCCACGTAGCGCTCTCTGAATGAAAATCACTGGCTGTGCTATGTGCAGTCTGTGGCTAGTTTGCATTGTTGTCTGCCATTGTAGTGTTGGGCAGCGGCAGCTGGATGTGAACAGCGCGTAGCGTTGCGCAGTTGGAGGTGAGCCGCCAGCAGCGGTGGATGTGGGGAGAGAGATGGCGGAGTTTTGAAACTGAACTGCTATATATATTATGATTATTAAGGTAAATACAGTGTTTGTTCTCTATTAAAATCTTTCATTTGCTAACTATCCCTATCAGTAGTTAGTGACTTCCGTAGTTTGAATCTTTTATTTAGCTGGCAGTAGTGGCGCTCGCTGTATTGCAGTAGTTCGAGTAATGAAGATTTTTGTGAGGTAAGTGATTTGTGAAAGGTATAGGTTAATGTTACTCAGGGCCATTCTTTTGTAGGGATTTTTGAAAGTCAGATTGCGTTGCGCTAAAAATATTGTGTCAGTTTAAACACAGTCGTGTATAATTGTTCTAAGGGGACGTCTCATATGTCGACCCTTAGCCGAGGATACCTCACTGGAATCTTCTGATTTTTTCTTGTAGTTTGTGTAATTAGTGTAGATTTTGTTTATTGCTAGTGCGTAATTGTATTGAGAATCTCCTTTGTAGTTGCAGTCTTTCATTGTTGTACAGTAAAACAGTTGTGGCATGCATGTATATTTGCACCAAGTATTTCGCAGCTGCGCTTGCAATTAACTAGATATTATTTTCAGTGCTATGTTAATGTATTCCCCTATTTTTGCTCTTTAAATTGTGTTTTTCTGTGTTGTTGTGTGAAATATTGTGACAATAATGGCGTGTGAAAAACGTAATATTAGGCTCCAAAGTAAACTGAGAATTGACAGTGAAGACGAAAGTAATGTGTTAGCGCCACCATGTAATGAATTAACTAATGTTCAACATAGTAATTTGGTAACTGTGCATAGGGAAAGGGAGCGGGCGGCAAACAATGGCGTAGGCAGTGAAACAATTAGTGAACAGGGAAGCATTATCGATCGATCGCTCGGCAACAGCTCGCCTCAGGAATCCAAAATGATAGGACACAATTTTGCAAATACTGTGGATTCAGGTTTTGCGTCCTCACCGTTTTCTCAAATAAGTCAAGATACATTTTCTGCTTGTCAAAATGTGAATGTTGCTGGTGCAAATGCACTGCCCAAAAGCGTAGAGGACAGATTCCAGACACTAATGCATTGTTATTACAATTAATGCAACAAATGGGACAAAAGCTTCAAAAGTTAGACAGAATGGAACAGAATCTTCAAAAGTTAGACACAATGGAACAAAATCAGAGACAAACACAGCAAAAGCTTCAAAAGTTAGACACAATGGAACAAAATCTTCAAAAGTTAGACACAATGGAACAAAATCTTCGGAAGTTAGACACCACACTTGAACAAACACGTGAAGATTTAACTACTGAGTTACATAACATTGAATCGAAATGTCAAAAAGTCTGTAATGACGTAAAAACACAAATTTGTGAGCATTTTCAACCTATTTTTTCGCGGCATGAAAATGCATTACAGAATCACGAAGCAGCCATAAAAGAACTGGAAACCATTGTTCATGAAAATTATGAGACCTTGTGGGCTAAAATTGACTCAGTTGCATCTACCGATTCGGTTACGCAACTTGCAAAAATTCAGGAAAACTTAAAGGACACAGTAGATTCGATTTCAACACAAATGGACACTCTGAAACTTGGTTCAGAAAAACACACTGAGGAAATGTGTTCAGTATCGGAGAAAGTAGCCGAACTTTCGGATCAGTTCACTAACTTATCTGCAAAGGTAGATGATGATCTGAATGACACAAGACCTGTAGCCATCACTGACACAGAAGAGTGCGAACAAATTAGGAAATTCAAACAAAATCAGAATCAAATTAATACACAACACCAAAGAGAAATCCGGGAAGTACAAGATCAGCTGACACAGGTAATACAAGAATTACGTATTTCAGAGGCCACTCGCGCTCCAATACGGGAAGAGGGACATAGAAATACGGAACAACCACAAAATAATAGCCGGCGAAAGTGGCCGTGCGGTTAAAGGCGCTGCAGTCTGGAACCGCAAGGCCGCTACGGTCGCAGGTTCGAATCCTGCCTCGGGCATGGATGTTTGTGATGTCCTTAGGTTAGTTAGGTTTAACTAGTTCTAAGTTCTAGGGGACTAATGACCTCAGCAGTTGAGTCCCATAGTGCTCAGAGCCATTTTGAACCACAAAATAATAACACAGGACACTTCGGAAATTAGGAAAGAAAATGGCAAGGCGCATTGGATTTTGAGGTGGATCCGCCGAAACGAAGTAACAATGCGCGATGTGCGACTCGCCGACACGATGATTTCGACTATAAGCTGTTCATTACTACACATAAATTCAAAAATTTAAGAATTATGGCAACGACATTCATCCACAAGCATGACTTCATCAATTTTTTCATTGTTTTCCTCCCAACTGGTCACTGGAGCACAGGTTAGAATTTATGTGTGGCTACTTGGAGAATGAACCAGCTGTAACAATGCGATCGGTCATTCACGATTGTCACAGTGAAGGAGAATTTTACCATGCGTTCCTCCCAGCATATTGGTCTCAAGCTACACAAGACCGAGTAGAACATAGCATCATAATGATGAAACATTTCGAACAATCTGAATTTTCCAGTCTTGTCAAATATTTTGAAGACATGTTGCATAAGAATCAATATCTTTCAAACCCATACAGCCCTTCAGAACTCATCCGCATTTGCTTAATGAAATTGCCAGACCATTTAAGAAATATTATTTTGGCAGTGCGTTGCAAAGACGACATTGAAGCTTTTCAGGGACTCTTACAAGAAATAGAAATTGACACAGACAGCCGCGGGATGCGAAAACAGGAAAACAATCACTACAGGTCATATCCGTCGCAATTCCGCGATGAAAGAAATAATAACTGGACACAACATGGCTATTCTCACAATACAAATCGTGAACAAAACAGACACCACCCATACAACAACCACTGGCAGAGTAATAGTTACAGAGAAAGATCGCATTTCCGTAGTAATGAATATGACAGACAATTTGGCAACCAGAACTATTATTATCACAGGAGACAGAATAACTTCAGATGCAATGGTCTACCGTGCAGTGATAATTCAAAAAGAAATTTTCCACCACATGACCGACAAGAAAGAAATTATGAAATCTACCGACATGACGACAGACGAGGTAATCATAACGACAGACCTGAATTGCATCAGAACTGGCGGGATTCAAACAGAGCAGGGCACTCTCGACAACGTGAATTTGTGGAAATTAGGTCTCCTAATCCCAATAACAACGCGCGCCAACAAAGAAACAGACAATGACTCACACCGCAGGCAGCCACTTGCGCCTGCTGGCTCAGGGAAAAATGACATAGACGCTAACCTTGAGCAAAATTCCAGTATTCTTTACCGACGTATACCACATGATAATTGCGTTAAAGTTGAAACTCTGCGTACTAGGAAGAGTAAAGGTTTACACCACATTTCACATGTAAAACCGTTTATTGAAAGATAATCTGCCTTCTAACTTTGTCTTTGCCATATAACTTTTCACTTTACATTGCTAGTATGCTTTGTCAGACTTAAGAAACTGTTAACATGCAACAATGTTTGAAGTTAAATATCCAGTCAAGAACCAAGAGAACTTATTTAAACAGAAATTACGAAATTGCGAACAGACGACACAGTGTTATTGTGTGTGTACATTCTTGCTTGTTAGTTGCACGATTACGTAACGACTATCAGGCTTACATACTTAGAACATATACTGCCAATGAGATTTTAATGCAACATTTTGGTTTACTTGAAAATACATTCTGGATTTAAAGTACTTTCTGTGAGATAGCAGATGAGACAGTGGTTAGTTTATGTGACAGCTACACGATTTTATCACGACGCTACTAATGAGTGACAATTTACAATGTTGCTTTTGCGGTGCATCTGTTTTATATCTGCACAGTTTTTCTGAATTATTCTGGAAAATAAAACATGTTTTAATAGTAACTTTTGTGGTATAGCTACAATGAGACAGCCTTTTCCATAGCTCAACAATACGTTACAGCACAGTAATTTCTTCATCACAACAATAAGCGTAATAACTAAAATATCTATACGCAAAGCATTTCACTTTTGTTTATCATGAGGTAAGTACATTGGCTTCTGCAGAACTTAGCTTTCGGAGGACAATAACTACGACACTTCCACAGAGATTATCTTACAGCAAGATGCACATTTAGCGCTACAGGACACGTATTTGAGTGATTAATTTTGTACTTAAATCATTTATTTTTAAAGATATTTGAAGTACAATGATACAACGGTTTTCCGTACTACATTTCATTCCATTGTTGTAATCTGTAACACCTGAGGGTATAATTACATTAATCCTCAGGGGGGTACATGCTTACTTTGTGTATCATGTGTTTGGCAAGCACAAGGAGCCCTAGCTAATATGGTATTTGCTTATACAACTTTACACATCGGTACCATATTCCTCTAACACATAAATTACATAGCTATCTGATCATTCAACTGAGAGACAAACATTTTTTTTCTACATCAGTGACAGGTGTTTACGTAATTACACCGTTGGATAACTTCACACTTACGAAATTGTATTTTGTCTGTACTTTGTGAACTGTTCATATATGTTTTCAGAACCATTGTGATACTATGAGAGCTTTGAATGGAGTATTTGGTATGGGATCATGATTTTTAAAGTACGTTTGAGGTAGATGACACTTTTGAAACGAGCAGAGAATTTTTGTAGGTTTTAAAATATTCAGAAAGCTACGACGATTTTGAGATGTGATTGATCTGTTATGATGTTATTATTATGACGACGATGTGTATTATGCTGTTGAGGTATGTTTATGATCAATAAGCTGATGTTATATGAATAATCTGATTATGCTATGTAGTTATTATGATGAAATATTGAAGATGTGTTGATGAATATGAATATGTATATGTGTAATAAGGTAAGGAATAATGAGTAGTGGTTAGGGACTCTGGTTTGCGAATAAGGTTGTTGGATACCAAGAATCGTACTTTAAGAGTTATGAAATGTATGTAAATGCATGAATGTATCACAATGCCGACGAAAATTTTTTGGACACTGTTATATCAATAGGATTTTGTTTCTACAGATTTGTAACGCAAATTCTTGACCTGTGAAATATTTTTATATGAGACTGTCACTGTAGCGGAAACTGCTGTCGTAAATATTTCAGTAAGAAAGTTAAGTGACCACCTGCACATAATGCGTCGTGGGCACCCAGCTGTGTCAGACGCCGGGAGAACAAGTCATTAGTGAGTCTCCTTTTCAGAGGCACAGGTAGAAAAAAAGAAAGGGTAGGCCATTAACTTCGCTATTTACATTCCTTTATAGAAAGCACTGCAAATACGACACGCTCATTACTTGGAAACATTCTTACATCTGCACACCTGATTATGACAAGTTTCTTTCTACGAGAATTGAGAGAATTTTTACTGCCTTATGAAATGCCATATGGCTAATGAATGATGTTTCATGCAGTCCTTTGTACATATTTGCTCATTTTCTTTAATATCTAGTTTCTAGCTGCACTGCAGCATTGGTTAAAATAAAATTTTATGAATGTACTAATATAGATATTTTATGTCTACAGATCCAGTAAATAATTTTATGATCTATTCAAAAAAACGAAGGAGCATAAAAAGACATTTCCCTTCACAGGAATTGCATACAGAATCTTCTTTTCAAGTACTTGGTAATTTCTTTTGTAGAATAATTTGTGGTGCACCACTTTAATTACTTAGACATTAAGATGGGAATAGACATTTCCCTTATCTGCATTGTTGTCTTTAGTGTACTATTTTTTCTGCTTGAGCTATGTCATGTTTAGGTATAAGTTACTGCTGTTTGCCAGGCATAGTGTTACTGAATTTGACTTTGTGTTACTCTGCTAAGCCAGTTTATTACTGATTTATTTTTCTTGTTTGCTGCTCATTGCATATTAGTTGTAATATTGTTGCTTACTTTGCCAATTTGAATTTTTTGTCATTGATGTTTGTGTTAATTATTTTGTGCTGCTGCATTGCCTCGTCCCTTAGTTTAGCATCTGAGCTCAGTAGATTTAAGTTAACTTAAGAGGGGGTAGCCTATAAGAGAATGAGTTGCGATGAATTTGAAGAAATGCACTGAGAGGTTATACGAGAAAAATACAGAAAGCATGCTTGGATAGGATTTTTTTGGTGGAAACAAATGTTGAAATAAGACGAAAGATCTATGGAATGAAGTTTTGGGTTGGACTGCAGTACCAAATGTTACACTGAAAACGAACCCTGTCCTTTCCTTTTGTGTTATCCCACTATGTGTTTGTGTACCCTTCTGTATTTGTTTTCTTCCTGTCTCTGTGTAGCTTCATAGAATTTTTTCTTCTTCTAATACTAAGCTATATTCACTATGATGAGGAATACTGCTATCCTCAAATATAATTGGCATTAATAATATGTTATTTACCGTGTAAATATGCTTAGACATTATTTATTCTGTTTTATTTTAATGCTCATGTGTAAAGTTGACGTTTCAAAAATTATTCTGATCTTTTATGTATGTACTCATGTCATAATTCCTGTAACACTGATGTACACTCTTGGAAATTGAAATAAGAACACCATGAATTCATTGTCCCAGGAAGGGGAAACTTTATTTACACATTCCTGGGGTCAGATACATCACATGATCACACTGACAGAACCACAGGCACATAGACAGCAATGCAGGCTGCTATTCTCCCATGGAGACGATCGTAGAGATGCTGGATGTAGTCCTGTGGAACGGCTTGCCATGCCATTTCCACCTGGCGCCTCAGTTGGACCAGCGTTCGTGCTGGACGTGCAGACCGCGTGAGACGACGCTTCATCCAGTCCCAAACATGCTCAATGGGGGACAGATCCGGAGATCTTGTTGGCCAGGGTAGTTGACTTACACCTTCTAGAGCACGTTGGGTGGCACGGGATACATGCGGACGTGCATTGTCCTGTTGGAAAAGCAAGTTCCCTTGCCGGTCTAGGAATGATAGAACGATGGGTTCGATGACGGTTTGGATGTACCGTGCACTATTCAGTGTCCCCTCGACGATCATCAGTGGTGTACAGCCAGTGTAGGAGATCGCTCCCCACACCATGATGCCGGGTGTTGGCCCTGTGTGCCTCGGTCGTATGCAATCCTGATTGTGGCGCTCACTTGCACGGCGCCAAACACGCATACGACCATCATTGGCACCAAGGCAGAAGCGACTCTCATCGCTGAAGACGACACGTCTCCATTCGTCCCTCCATTCACGCCTGTCGCGACACCACTGGAGGCGGGCTGCACGATGTTGGGGCGTGAGCGGAAGACGGCCTAACGGTGTGCGGGACCGTAGCCCAGCTTCATGGAGACGGTTGCTAATGGTCCTCGCCGATACCCCAGGAGCAACAGTGTCCCTAATTTGCTGGGAAGTGGCGGTGCGGTCCCCTACGGCACTGCGTAGGATCCTACGGTCTTGGCGTGCATCGTGCGTCGCTGTGGTCCGGTCCCAGGTCGATGGGCACGTGCACCTTCCGCCGACCACTGGCGACAACATCGATGTACTGTGGAGACCTAATCCCAGCAATTCGGCGGTACGTCCACCCGGCCTCCCGCATGCCCACTATACGCCCTCGCTCAAAGTCCGTCAACTGCACATACGGTTCACGTCCACGCTGTCGCGGCATGCTACCAGTGTTAAAGACTGCGATGGAGCTCCGTATGCCACGGCAAACTGGCTGACACTGACGGCGGCGGTGCACAAATGCTGCGCAGCTAGCGCCACTCGACGGCCAACACCGCGGTTCCTGGTGTGTCCGCTGTGCCGTGCGTGTAATAATTGCTTGTACAGCCCTCTCGCAGTGTCCGGAGCAAGTATGGTGGGTCTGACACACCGGTGTCAATGTGTTCTTTTTTCCATTTCCAGGAGTGTATATGTTATTTCGATTCTTTTGTAAAGCTTGTACTGTAAATGTTATCTGTATTGTTATGTTCTTTAATGATGTTTTCTGTATTTCTGTAATTGTATTCTCATGTTATAAAATTGTAATTGACACCAGTTTATCACATTAAGTAACTTGTAAGCATTAATTTCAATGCACACATTTCTGTTGGTCATAGTATATGGACAATATGTGAGAAGTAGGGAGTGATAGTGTTTGCACGTGTGTTAATAATTCAGCAAGGGACTGGATAACAGCATTGCTGGTTCTAAGGACAATTCCAAAAAACTTTGTGAGTGCACAAGTGGTGGTTTATGGACTTGCTATCTTCTCTGCAAGACTCTTCGATGGTGATTGTGCACCTGAATAGTCACAACAGATGGCTGCTGGCCATCTCTACAAGGACTACAGTGGGTCTGCATTTTTGATGACCCACCAATACCATTATCTCTACAAGGACTACAGTGGGTCTGCATCTCTGGTGACCCACCAATACCGTAATCTCTACCAGGACTACAGTGGGTCTGCTCTGTGATGACCTACCTACCAATATTCTTGAACTTGGACTGACTCTGCTGTGGGTTTGCTCTGTTGTGGCCCATTACCTGTCAGCATGTCAAAAGTCAGCACTGTCTTTCAGTTGGAAGGACAACACTACTTCTTCTAGACTGCATGGAAATCCACTACTTCCGTGTGCATTGTCTTTTACTGCTCAGACTTTGAGAAAAATGGTTCAAATGGCTCTGAGCACTATGCGACTTAACTTCTGTGGTCATCAGTCGCCTAGAACTTAGAACTAATTAAACCTAACTAAGCTAAGGACATCACACACATCCATGCCCGAGGCAGGATTCGAACCTGCGACCGTAGCGGTCACGCGGTTCCAGACTGAAGCGCCTTTAACCGCACGGTCACACCGGCCAGCCCTTTTGAGAAAAGAAACGGCAGTTTCACTGTGATGTATGATCAGGACTGTCTTTATGGACTGTGAGAAAATTTTAGCTTTTGACCAACATTGTATTAATAAGTGTGTGCATTTGATATTTTTCTTACTGTAATTATGATAGTCATGCAGAACAGAAAAACGGGAGATCATAGATACTGAGACCAAAAATGTAGGAAAAATAGCAGAGGCTCGAAGAAAATGAGGTGAACGTAAGACTGAGAATTTCTTGTGGGACAGAATATTTTAGTTAATAGTCAATATCTGTGTAGTGAGGTGAAAGACAAGTGCAAAATATTTTTCAGGAAGTTGAGGGGTCCATTAAAATCAAGAATAGTTCCGTTTGCTAATGTGGTGGAAGAAGAAACGTTAGAAACAAGAAGAAGCCGAGAGAAATACAGTAGCTCCGAAGTAATTCCTTTCTGCAAATAATGGGGAATGACAGCGGGAGGATAAATGAGTAAGAAAGACAAGGGCAGAGAGCTGAATAGACAGCTATCCTGAGTTTGAGAGTGGTGACAGCAAGGCAAAAAATTAATTTTCATATGATGCATAAAAATGTGTAAGGTGAGAGGAAGCCAAATTTAAATTTTCTTACGATCAGCGTATATAAACTATGGAAGGAAATTATGACCTAATGCGTGAGCAAGACATCAAAACCAATATTGCACAGAAGGAGGAATAAACAAATAAGTCCTGCCAATGAGAAAGTCATTATCATCAGCTGGGAAAATGTAAGTACTTGCAACACAGTACTCATCGACAGCTGGAAGGCGGCTTCCTGAAAAATAAACTTTTTATTAAAAGGCAAAAACTATGGTTTTGTATGTAAAGCTATCCAAATTAAAAATTGTTATTGTTTTTATAATTCTGTTGATGGAACATATTGTTGCTTAGGACACCAATTATTGAGGCAACTAAAGTATGATCCTTAGAACTATGAACAGATACAATAAGTTAGAGAAGTAAAATTAATGATCACGGTTTCAAAAAAATTTTGTTCTTCAAAGTAAAAGTTTGTTAAAACTCCATGTTCTCTGAAATACGATGTTGAAAAGAAGCGGAGGAACTGATTCATTTATTTTGTAAGGAGGAAAACATGTAATAGGACATTACCTTCGAGAAACTGATATCTTGTTGCATTACAATGTTTGGTTTGTACGTCTAAACGGAATTTAGCGTATGCAAAGCAGGATACGAACAACTGGTCTGAGATCCCACATGACGTAGAAGCTGCTGTAAAACAATACAGAAATCCACAAAGAAAGTTGCTAGCAATAAACGTTGAAGGTATTGTTGTATCAGACGGACACACGTTGTGAAATGCGCGGCAAGTGGTGAGAGAAGTGTCGGGACTCCGCTAGTGGCGTCCCACGAAACGTATATACACACACCGAGAAGTCACGCCAAAAAGGGCAGACTGGAACAGACAGCAACAGGATGCGGACGCAGTCACATGGCGGCAGATACAGCTGGAGCATAGATGAGGTGGATTAAGAATGATTAATTTGGTTTGAACAAGTGATTCGATTAATGGAGGAACGATAATATAAAGAAACGACAAGGGAGCAACGACGTGTCGTTACAGTGTGAGAAAATGTTAATTTTCAACTAAGTCAAGAGGAACATGTTGCAGTGAAGTAGCGAAACGTCTGCTGATGGTTCGTGTCGTAAATAAATGCACTACTGGCCATTAAAATTGCTACACCACGAAGATGACGTGCTACAGACGCGAAATTTAACCGACAGGAAGAAGATGCTGTGATATTCAAATGATTAGCTTTTCAGAGCATTCACACAAGGTTGGCGCCGGTGGCGACACCTACAACGTGCTGACATGAGAGGTTGGGATGGGTTGTTTTGGGGAAGAGGCCAAACTGCGAGGTCGTCGGTCTCATTGGATTAGGGGAGCATGGGGAAGGAAGTCGACTGTGCCCTTTCAAATGAACCATTTGCGTGGAGCGATTTAGGGAAATAACGGAAAACCTAAATGAGGATGGCCGGACGCGGGATTGAACCGTAGTCCTCCCGAATTCGAGTCCAGTGTGCTAACAACTGCGCCACCTCGCTCGGTGCTGACATGAGGAAAGTTTCCAACCGATTTCTCGTACACAAACAGCACTTCACCGGCGTTGCCTGGTGAAACGTTGTTGTGATGCCTCGTGTAAGGAGGAGAAATGCGTACCATCACGTTTCCGACTTTGATAGAGGTCGGATTGTAGCCTATCGCGATTGCGGTTCATCGTATTGCGACATTGCTGCTCACCTTGGTCGAGATCCAATGACTGTAAGCAGAATATGGAATTGGTGGGTTCAGGAGGGTAATACGGAACGCCGTGCTGGATCCCAACGGCCTCGTATCACTAGCAGTCGAGATGACAGGCATCTTATCCACATGGCTGCAACGGATCGTGCAGCCACATTTCGATCCATGAGTCAACAGATGAGGAAGTTTCCAAGACAACAACCATCTACAGGAACAGTTCGACGACGTTTCCAGCAGCATGGACTATCAGCTCGGAGACCATGGCTGCCGTTACCCTTGACGCTGCATCACAGACAAGAGCTCCTGCGATGGTGTACTCAACGACGAACCTGGGTGCACGAATGGCAAAACGTCATTTTTCGGATGAGTCCAGGTTCTGTTTACGGCATCATGATGGTTGCATCCATGTTTGGCGACATCGCGGTGAACGCACATTGGAAGCATGTATCCGTCATCGCCATACTAGCGTATGACCCGGCGTGATGGTATGGGGTGCCATTGGTTACACGTCTAGGTCACCTCTTGTTCGCATTGACGGCACTTTGAACAGTGGACGTTAGATTTCAGAAGTGGTTGGACCCGTGGCTTTACCCTTCATTCGATCCCTATGAAACCCTACATTTCAGCAGGATAATGCACGACCGCATGTTGCAGGTCGTGCACGGGCTTTTCTGGATACAGAAACTGTTCGACTGCTGCCCTGGCCAGCACATTCTCCAGATCTCTCACCAATTGAAAACGTCTCGTCGATGGTGGCCGAGCAACTGGGTCGCCACAATACGCCAGTCAGTACTCTTGATGAACTGTGGTATCGTGTTGAAGCTGCATGGGCAGCTGTACCTGTACACGCCATCCAAGCTCTGTTTGACTCAATGCCCAGGCGTATCAAGGCCGTTATTACGGCCAGAGGTGGTTGTTTTAGGTACTGATTTCTCAGGATCTATGCACCCAAATTGCATGCAAATGTAATCACATGTCAGTTGTAGTATAATATATTTGTCCAATGAATACCAGTTTATCATCTGCATTTCTTCTTGGTGTAGCAATTTTAATTGCCACTAGTGTAGAAATGGGAAAGAGGATAAGAAAAGGAAGTGAGTATAAAAATATTTTAGATTTTTCAATAGAAACATTTCAGAAATACACCGAGGGACAAAAGTCATGGAATACCTCCTAATATCTTGTCGAACCTCCTGTTTGCCGGAGTAGGGTAGCAACTCCCAGGCGTGGCGTAGACTCAGCAGGTCGCT
Organism: Schistocerca cancellata; assembly: GCF_023864275.1. Taxonomy (NCBI): domain Eukaryota; kingdom Metazoa; phylum Arthropoda; class Insecta; order Orthoptera; family Acrididae; genus Schistocerca; species Schistocerca cancellata. The sequence goes on from NC_064626.1 coordinate 1,014,617,454, forward strand.
GGAGGTCCACTACAGAAATATTGAGCCATGATGCCTCTATAGCCTCTACAAATGTGAAATGTTTCTGGTGCCGAATTTGTGCTGGAACTAACCTCTGGATTATGTGCCATATATGTAAGATTTGATACATATTGGGGGATCTGGCTTGCCAAATCATTCCTTCGAATTGTCCAATATTCTTCAAACCAATCAAGAACAATTTTGGCCTCATGTTATAGAGTATGGTCATTCATACGAAATCCATCGTTGTTTGGAAACATGAGGTCCATGAATGTCAGCAAATGATATCCAGTTAATGATCCATGTAAACACATCCCGCACCATACCGGAGCCACCATCAGCTCGTACTGTGGCTTGTTGACAACTTGAGTCCATGCCTTCGTGTGGTCTGCTCCACACTCTATCCTTATCAATAGCTCTTATCAAATGTTATACGGACTCACCTGACCAGGCCACTGTTTTCTAGTCGTCCACAGTCCAACCGATATGGTCACGAGTCCTGGAGAGGCGTTGCAGGCGATGTCGTGCTGCTAGCAAAGGCACTCGCATCTGTCGCATCTTGCCTTAGCCTATTAACGCTAGATTTCACCACGCTGTCCTAAAGGATACATTTGTCGTACGTCCCTTATTGATTTCTGCAGTTATTTCACGCAGTGTTGCTTGCCTGTTAGCACTGACCACTCTACGCAAACGCCGCCGCTCAGGGAATGTCATCAGCCACTGCGCTGTCCATGGTAAGAGGCAATGCCTGAAATTAGTATTCTCGGCACACTCTTAACAATGTGCATTTAGGAGTATTGAACTCCTGACGATATCCGGAATGGAATGTCACTTGCGTCTAGCTCCTACTACCATTCCGCATTTAAAGTCCGTTAATTCCTGTCGTGCGGCCATAATCACTTCGGAAACTTCCCACATGACGCACTTCAGTACAACAGACAGCTCCACCAATGCACTGCCCTCTTATACCTTGTGTACTCGATGCTGTCGCCATCTGTGTATGTGCACATCGCTAGCCCGTGAATTTTGTCCCTTCAGTATACACGTTTTAAGCCAAAGCAGGGTTCTGCACTAGTTATTGATGAAACACTGGTGAGAAGCGTGTCCATTTGAGTTTTTACCATATGATCTTAGAGACGATCTGTTCCTGATCACAATGTCTGTTAAAAATGTAACGAATGTAAACCTATTATTTCTTATCTTATTACTAGACTTCAGCTAACTATAACGCATTAAGACTTTCTGTCCACTATGGTGCACTGCCTTCAATCGTAGCAGCTTATCTACCACGGTAATTCATCGTTACAGTCTTTTCTCCTGCTATTGGTATCGTTTCCATTAGTAATTTAACTCGAGACCATGAATAAAATAAGCGAAGAAACAAATATTCCCATAAAAAGGCTGTTTGTAACGATTGTCTGAGAAATCAAATAAAACTTTTCCTCCAGTTCTTTCCCATAAAAGTGTTTGTGAAAGAAGGTCAGGAACTGCCAGAAAGAGTTAAATCGAGCGTGAAGCAAAGATTATTTGACAATAAATGGGCAGTCGGTGACAAATACGTCCACACAGAAAAAAGAATTCATGGAAGTCTTTTCCGTCAGTCAGGCAGATAACAGGAATGTAATTTACTGGTCTGATGCACTGCCGTTTCGATGGGACAATAACTCTGTCTCCGATGAACATTCACAGCAGACAGACTCATTCCATTTGGCACGTAACTATTCACGGTTTGAATTACGGTCATTTCTATGAAGCAAAGCATAAATGTCACAGTAGTTGACTAAAGACTGTAAAAGTAATGCCGCTTTCATTCATCTCTCTGTATCTATCTGTTGGAAAGTAGTTGCATGATGTCCTGCTCTTATACACAGAGGAAAAGGATAAAACGTAGTACGATAACAGTAGCCTTAAAAACACACCCATCTTTGTAGATGAATATTACGGGAAACATGTACTTACAACCAGGCTGCCGTGTCGTAGCAACATCATGGATTCTCGACATGGGCGGATCCTACTAACGTTACGTAACTTATTGCGCCATCTTGTGCCCCAGTTACTGATAGTGCGATGGAGAGCTTTCTCGTACGCTTTACAAGCGTTGCAAGCGTTGATATTTTCTTTCAGTGGTAAGGGTATTTAAATATAAAACTCTGATATGTTGATAATTTAGTTAAATTGTAGCTGGCCATGACGTTTTCCGAACATACCTTACTGAATAAAACTTAAAGGTACCCACGCCACACTTGCTGTATCACTACAGTAAACAATGTATGTAGGCATAAAAAATTATGGTCTTCGAGAAAACTGGCGACCATCATGACGAAAAGTAAAAAACTGTGGTAAACTAGTAAACCTACCATATAATGAACTGTCACTAGTTCTCAGAGAGGAAAAAGATATTTTGCGAGTTTTGTGATAGAAAGAAATAATTACTATAGACACGCAAATACTAAATTCATGGATTTTTTTGTCATCAGTATTCCTATCGTGTGCTAACCTCTTCATCTCAGAGTAGCACTTGCAACCTACGTCCTCAACTATTTGCTGGATGTATTCCAATCTCTGTCTTCCTCTACAGTTTTTGCCCTCTACAGCTCGCTCTAGTACCATGGAAGTCATTCCCTCATATCTTAACAGATGTCCTATCGTCCTGTCCGTTCTCCTTATCAGTGTTTTCCACATGTTCCTCTCCTCTCCGATTTTGCGCAGAACCACCTCATTCCTTACCTTATCAGTCCACCTAATTTTCAAAATTCATCCTTAGCACCACATGTCAAATGCTTCGATTCTCTTCTGTTCCGGTTTTCCCACAGTCCATGTTTTACTACTATACAATGCTGTACTCCAGACGTACACGGTCAGAAATTTATTCCTCAATTTATGACTGATATTTGATATTAGTGGACTTCTCTTGGCCAGGAATGCCCTTTTTTCCATTGCTAGTCTGCTTTTGGTGTCCTTGCTCCCTCCGTCATTGGTTATTTTACTGCCTAGGTAGCAGAATTCCTTAACTTCATTGACTTCGTGACCATTAATCCTGATGTTAAGTTCCTCGCTGTTCTCATTTCTACTACTTCTCAGTGCTTTCGTCTTTCTTCGATGTACTGTCCATCCATATTTTGTACTCATTAAAGTGTACATTCCGTTCAGCAGATCATATAATTCTTCTTCACTTTCACTCAGGATATCAATGTCATCAGCGAATCGTATTATTGATATCCTTTCACATTGAATTTTAATTCCAGTCCTGAACCTTCCCTTATGTACATCATTGCTTCCTCGGTGTACAGTTTGAACAGTACGTGCGAAAGGCTACATCCTTGTCTTACATCCTTTTTACTACGAGCACTTCGTTCTTGGTCGTCCTCTCTTATTATTCCCTCTTGGCTGTTGTACATATTGTATATGATCCTTCTCTCCGTATAGCTTAGCTGTACTTTCCTCAGAATTTCGAACATCTTGCACCATATTACAGTGTCGAACGCTTTTACCAGGTCTACAAATCCTATGAATGTGTTTTCATCTCTCTTTAGTGTTGCTTCCATTATTAACCGCAACGTCAGAATTGCCTCTCTCTTGCCTTACCTATCCTAAAGCCAAACTGATCCACATCTAGCGCATCCTTATTTTCCTTTCCATTCTTCTGTATATTATTCTTTTAAGCAACTTGGATGCTGAGGTGTTAACCTGATTGTGCGATAATTCTCGCCTATGTCAGCTCTTGCCGTCTTCGGTAATGTGTGGGTGATGCTTTCCCGACAGTCAGATCATATGTCGCCAGACCCATACATTCCACACACTAACGTTTTGTTGCCACTTCCGCCAATGATTTTAGAAATTCTGATGGAATGTTATCTATCCGTAATGCCATATTTGATCTTAAGTGTTCTAAAGCTCTTTTAAATTCTGATTCTAATACTGTATCTCCTATCTCTTCTAAATCGATTCCTGTTTCTATCACATCAGACAAATCTTGCCCCATATAGAGGCTTTCAATGTATTCTTTCCACCTACCCGCTCCCTCCACTGCATGTAATAGTGGAATTTCCCTTCCCACTCTTAACGTTATCAGCTTTGTTTCTAATGTAACCGAAGGTTGTTTTCACTTTCCTGTATGCTGAGTCTGTTCTTCCGACAATCATTTCTTTCTCGATATCTTCACATTTTTCCTACAGCCATTTCGTCTTAGCTTCCCTGCACTTCCTATTTATTTCATTCCTCAGCGACTTGTATTTTTGTATTCCTGAGTTTCCCGGAACATTTTTATACATCCTCTTTAATCGATCAGTTGAAGTATTTCTTCTGTTACCCATAGTTCCTTCGCAGCTACCTTCTTTATACCTACGTTTTCCTTTTCCAACTTCTGTGATGGCCTTTTTAGAGATATCCACTCCTCTTCAACTGTACTTCCTACTGAGCTATTCCATATTGCAGTATCTATAACCTTAGATAACTTCAACCGTATCTCGTCATTCCTTACAAGGGAACCTCCCCATCGCACCCCCCTCAGATTTAGTTATAAGTTGGCACAGTGGATAAGCCTTGAAAAACTGAACACAGATCAATCGAGAAAACAGGAGGAAGTTATGTGCAACAGTAAAAAAAATAAGTAAAATATACAAACTGAGTAGTCCATGTGCAAGATAAGCAACATAAAGGAGAATGCGAGATCAAGAGCGCCGTGGTTCCGTGGTTAGCGTGAGTAGCTGCAGAACGAGAGGTCCTTGGTTCAAGTCTTCCCTCAACCGAAGATTTTACTTTCTTTATTTTCGCAAAGTTATGATCTGTCCGTTCGTTCATTGACGTCTCTGTTCACTGCAATAAGTTTAGTGTCTGTGTTTTGCGACCGCACCGCAAAACCGTGTGATTAGTAGACGAAAGGACGTGCCTCTCCGATTGGAACCGAAAACATTTGATCGCAAGGTCATAGGTCAACCGATTCCTCCACGGGAAAACACGTCTGATATATTCTATACGACACTGGTGACGGCATGTGCGTCACATGACAGGAATATGTTGTCGACCCACCTAACTTGCACACTTAGCGAATGGGTAAAAAGATTCTTCTACCTTGCCCGATTTAGGTTTTCTTGGGGATGTGATAATCACTCCCAAAAAAGTGATGAAAAGATAAGAGTTTGTCACATAAACTGAAAATAAAAAATTAAACTTTTCACTGAAGGAAAGACTTGAACCTACGACCTCTCGTTTCATAGCTGCTCTCGCTAGCCACGGGACCACGGCGCTCTTTGACTGCCAGTATTCTAGATGTTGCCTATCATTGCATGGACTACTCAGTTTGTATATTTTACTACTTTTTTTCGTAGTTCCACACAACTTCTTCCTGTTTTCTCGATTGATCTGTGTTCAGTTTTTCAATGTCTATCCACTGTGCCAACTTATAACTAAATCTGAGGGGGGTGCGATGGGGAGGTTCCCTTGTTAGTACTTGACCATCTCTGTTGACCATGATGTAATCTAACTGAAATCTTCCCGTATCACTCGGCCTTTCCCAAGTATTCCTCCTCCTCTTATGATTCTTAAACCGAGTATTCGCCATTACTAGCTGAAACTTTTTAAAGACCTCAGGTAGTCTTTCTCTCATTCAGTGTCCCAAGCCCATTTTCTCCTGTAACCTTTTCTTCTACTCCTTCTCATACAACTGCATTCCAGTCCCACATGACTATTACATTTTCATCCCCTTTTACATATTGTATTACTCTTTCAATATCCTCATACAGTTTCTCTATCTCTTCATCTTCAGCTAGCGACGTCGGCATGTATAGCTGAACTATGGTTGTCGGTGTTGGTTTGCTTTCGATTCTGATAAAAATAAGCCTATCACTGAACTGATCACGGTAACACACTCTCTGCCCTACCTTCCTATTCTGACCAGAAATTCTTGTCTTCTTTCCGCTTCACTTCACTGACCCCTACTGTATCTTGATTGAGTCTTTGCGTTTCCCGTTTCAGGTTTTCTAGTTTCCCTACCACGTTCAAGCTTCTGACATTCCACGCCCCGACTCTTAGAACGTTATCCTTTCCCTGATTATTCTATATTTTTCTCATGGTAACCTCCACCTCGGTAGTCCTCTCCCAGAGGTCCCAATGGGGACTATTCCGGAATCTTTTGCCAATTCAGAGATCATCATGACACTTCTCCAATTACAGGCCAAATCTCCTACGGATACACTTTACGAGTCTTTAATGCAGTGGTTTCCATTGCCTTCTGAATCCTCATGCCGTTGATCATTGCTGATTATTCCGCCTTTGGGGGCAGTTTGCCATCCCTAGAGCCGGGCGTTGTGGCCGAGAGGTTCTAGGGGCTTCAGTCCGGAATCGCGCGACCGCTACGATCGCAGGTTCGAAGCCTGCCTCGGGCATGGATGTGTGTGATGTCCTTAGGTTAGTTAGGTTTAAGTAGTTCTAAGTTCCAGGGGACTGATGACCTCAGATGTTAAGTCCCACAGTGCTCAGAGCCATTTGGACCATTTGAACCCATCCCTAGGAGAAGAGAGTGGCCTGGACCTCTGTCCGCTCCTGCTGCATCTTTGACACGGTCGTTGGCAGAATGAGGGTGACTTCTTATAGCGGAAGTCTTCGGCTACCACTGCTGATTATTAAACAAAATTTAGGTAGTGGCGGGATTCGAATCCGCGACTGAAGACGTTCTGATTATGAATCAGAGACGCTACCCTTTATTTTTGCATTTTGTTCGTTGGTGATTTTTTGTGTTTGGTCGTTGCGGACGTCACATGACATCCGTTTAAGTTCGCTTGTTGATCCTTTCACTCAGTTTTTTTATTACAGAGGCCAACCAGCTCTCTGACCGAACGCACTGTGTTACCGTGCCGTCTCCCTAGACCATGTAATTTAACCACATTAATCGCACAGGCCAACGCGAAATGAACTGTTTTAGTGACAGTAGATTATTATTTTGGCCTTAGTGGGCTGAAACCTAGTTTGATAACAAAGGAATTCCTTTCAATTAATAACTATAAAATGTTGGAAATTGGGTTGCAGTGGTTGGACGAGGCTTGCTAAAAAGTAATGCCTACGAATTTTTAATGTGAAAATCTTTTTAAGGCCTTTTAAATAAAAAAATTATTAATATTGCACTTCTTTATTCTTCATGTCTACATATTTATTTCTCAGCATAATCACCCTGGTGACGAAAAGTTCTTTTTAGCATATTAAAGACAAGTGACGACTGTAGTAGTTTTGGCTTTGTTGACGGAACCAGAACCTTATCTCTGCTTCCAGTACTTCATCACTATCAAAATAAAAACATCGGAGGTGTTTTTTAAGTTGTGGAAGACGATGAGAATCGGAATCGGCCAAGTCGTGACTGTATGGAGGATGATCGAGGACAGGGAAACCAATGCGTCTGATTGTTGGACATGTCGCAGCACACGTGTGTGGTCTGGCACTGTAATACTGAATGAGATCGTGCTCCATGGCTGGACGGTTAAAAATGCGATTACGGCACGCTGCTTCTCATGCGCGACATAGTTATATTTGCACACCGCCATTTTACACACTGCAACTACGAGCCCTGTTGCGGAAGAGGGTTGCAACTTCGTCAGCGAAGTGAGGAAGTCGACCAAGTAACACGTATGATATTTAATACTTCAGCCCATACTGCGAACAGAATAAAATATTTGGAGGCATAACGTTTCAGAACACCCTCACACATCGTACCTACAATGAAAAACTCTTTGGCTTTTCGGTTGTTGAGTATAAATCTCGTCTGTCAGAAAAATATTTTATCGGCACACTAAGCTGAGCCTAATGAAAAAGTTTGTGGAATCCCACCCAAAAACGAACCGTTGAAAATAACTGCAAGAGGTTTCCTTTTCTGTCAGCACAAAACTCCGAAGAACGCTTGTTTCTGGAACCTGGCGTACGGAAAACTAATTTCGACTTCAACTGCGAACTAGAAGTGTCAGCGAGTGACATTGATGTTTGTATATCGCTTCGGATGGTTGTTGTTGAGCATTTAGACTACAGAAAGGACCTGCATTACGTATCTGTTGTAGCCATAAACGCTGGAAAGTTTCCTGGAGTGAGATTGTTTGACGAGCAAAGTATTCAGCGCACTAAGATCACATCCATGTAAAAATACTAGGCAAAACACAAATGAATACTCTGTATTTACTGACGGTCATTGAATTATAGATCAAGATAAATGAAAATGACCTACCAGAATAAAAATGTGCGTCATGTTCCAAGAATGTAATATGAATTTGCTAATAGCCGGCCTGAGTGACCGAGAGGTTCTAGGCGCTACAGTCTGGAACCGCGCGACCGCTACGGTCGCAGGTTCGAATCGTGCCTCGGTCATGGATGTGTGTGATGTCTTTAGATTAGTTAGGTTGAAGTAGTTCTAAGTTTTAGGGGACTGATGACCTCAGAAGTTAAGTCCCATAGTGCTCAGAACCATTTGAACCATTTTTGTACTATTTAGGTGAAAGTGAAAACATTTAGAGGAATCTAAATCAAAAGATCAAAACTGTTAAGTATGACAATACAACAGATCAACTGAAAAGTGGTAACTGTCTTTGAAATAAAATAAGTTATCTAGAAGAGCAAAATATAGATAACAAAGTTGTAAATTTGCAAAACAACGTGTGGCGCTGTAAACAGAAATCTACAAAATTTAGGTCAGAAAAGAAACTAGAATTAGAATTCATAAAACTATGTTAGCTTCTGTACCTTTCTACGCAAGTGAAAGCAAAAGATGGAGAAATGAGGCTCAAGAGTTTAAGATGAAATCCATAAGAACCGCAAAAGCACGTCCAAAATTAGTCAAACAAACTGAAGAGATTAGGAAATAGTTAAAGTTTGAACCAATATAGAATATGACAGATGAGGTGGGAGATATAGGGAACAATGTCAGAGTGGCAATCACCAGTGCAAGCTATGAAACATGCAACATGTCGATAAAGAACTGATGGAAGAAACGAGAAGAAATTGCGTTTCTTCTGACAGCGTAGTAGTATTTAGTATTGTTACCCGTACTGTCCCTCATTACATTACTGGCTGCTCCATAGGGAATGGGAGAGTGAAGGTTCCAACAGCTGAGCAGTGACATTTAGGACCTCTAACGCTTTTCACTCGTTCACCGTCCAGCGCCCAACCAAGCTTCACAAAAAACGCAGTAGAATCATCGCTACAAGGTACCACTACATTTATTTCTGCTGGGATTGGAGATGACACGCAACTTAATTTTGTAATTTGATTCTCTCCTGATCTGTTCATATATTAATCACATCATTAGAATAAAATGTTTCCTCGATTGCACGCCAGCGCGGCTCATAACGAACTACTAGTGCAGGAACATTTGCATCTCTATAGTGCATTGCTGTCGGTCACCTATACAATTACCTTGCATAGCAGTTTTATAAGTCAAAATCGCTTAGAAATATGTAATATTCACATTAGCTGTTTCGACACCAAGCTGGCATATTCAGATGCTATTAATCCAGTGAATATCATAGTCAAGATACATAACAATTACAGTTAAGCACTTTGACATCGTGAAGACTAAAATAAATCAATAGATATGCATCATAACACCACAGCCAAAAACAGATAAATTTTGTTTGACCTGTTGCGAAACTGTCAACGATAGCAAGTAAGACTCCGTATGCCATCCTTTACTAGTTGACATGAATCAGACACATGAAAATGGGACAGACATGACGCCTAATCTCTAAAGTGAAGATTATGACGATGATGATGGTGATGCTGATGATGATGTTGACAATAAATCACTTTAGGATATTGGGGAAAGACTGTGGCTCTGCAGTGTTCGTTCATTGTCATATGTATGATGCTTTTAGATTGGGAAAAAAGAGAAACGTAGTCAACACTTTTTGCGGATACTTCACCCGTCTACTAGTTAAACCGGCACGGTAGCTCAGCATGCTCAATCAGAGCACTGGTACCCTTATGTAGTAAAAAAAAACATAGTAATAAAAAACCTGAGTGAAATATTCGATGATCAACTTGAAGTGGTGTCCTGTGACGTCCGGCCAGACCACATAACGGGAACAATGATGAAGAAAAATGGAAAAACAAAAAAGGGGTAGCATAGTTGACTCGTAACCAAAACGTTTCGCTACCCTGTTCCAACCCCACCACGGATTAAAATTTGAATAAAATTTGTTAGCAATGGCGAGAGAAAATATCCGGCAGAAAATCCGCCGTCAATCTGCCAACGGCCTCGTCAAATAGGGTGAAGAATCACAACAAGAGGCCATGTACTTGGGAAAATCCAGAGGATATGGAACGTATCAGTTAGAATAAATCAGGGTCAGGCAGAGATTCCGAAAATAAGGTATTGGAATGTAAGGCGTAACCAGGAACAGATACAGACCAAGATAACGACTGAGTAATGATGAAAAGTAGATTGAAGTTTAAGAGACTAGTTAGGACTAATCAGCACGCAAAGAAGTGAGATACAAAAATATTAACAAATGAAGAGATACGCTTGAAGTTCTCTGGGGGTACAGATATTGCGATAATGAATAGGTCATAAGACAGTTCAGTTGAAGAAGCATGGAAATTTTAAAGGGCAATCACAGAAGATGGAAAGAAAGACTTAGGTACAAGGAAAGTAATTGCGAAGAAACCATGGGTAACAGAATAAATATGACTGCATGAAAAAGAGGAGAAATCGAAAAAGAAATGATCGTCAGAAGGCTCAGTGTACAGAATAATCAAAACAGCCATCGTTGAAATTAAAAGGAAGGGTGGTAACATTAAGAGAGCAGTGGTAATTCCACTGTGGAGCGGACAGGGGTTCAGCTCACACTTTTGCCCTTTGGTGGGAAACTGCCTCTAAAAAGGAGAAGGATCAGCAATGATCAAAGGCATAAAGACGCAGGAGGCAACGGAAGCCACTGTATTAATTTCAAACAATGTTTATTCAGAGGACAAGCTGCCTGTAATTGAAAAAGAGTGATTATAGTCACTTCATTTACAAAGGACTATTCCCCCATTCGGATCTCCGAGAGTGGACTGCAAAATGGTGTCCAGGAGAAAAAGATTGAACGACCAACGAAAGGATTCCGTTCTACTGGTCGAGGCCTGGAAAGTCCGAATTTCGAACTTGCTGGGAAAGCTAGAAAATCTCAAAATGGAAATGTTAATACTCAGTCTTGATATATGGGTACCAGTGAATTGAAATGGAAAGAAGACAAGAATTTCTGATTAGATGAGTAAAGGGAAATATCACCAGCAATAGAAAATTGTATAACAGAAGTAGCATTCATTACGAATAGGAAGGTAGAACAGATAGTGAGGTACTGCAAACAGTTCAGTGATAGGGTTGTTCTCAACAGAATCGATTGCAAACGAACACTTGCAGCAACTGCTCAGGTATACACACCGACGTCGTAAGCAGAAGGTGAAGAGACAGAGAAAGTATATGACAATATTGAACGGATAATTCAGTACATAGAGAAGAAAATCTAATAGTCAAGGGGTTAGGAATGTGGTTGTAGGGAAAAGAGTAGAAGGAAGAGTTACGGGAGAATATGGGAAGTTCTGCAGTACATTTCAGCTAGTAATATCGAATACTCTGTTCAAGAATCACAAGAGTAGGAAGTATACTTTGAATAGACTGGGAGATACGGGGAGATTTCAGTGATATTACATCAAGGTTACGTAGAAATTTTGAAATCATATATTGGATTGTAAGGCGTACCCGAGAGCAGATATATTCCCAGATTACAACTGAGTAATGATGAAGAGTAGGCTGATGTTTCAGAGACTAGTCAGCAAGAATCAATGCACAAAGATGTGGTTGCGGGAATACTAACAAATGAAGAGATATGCCTTAAAGTTTTCCGAGGCACTAGATACGGTCGTAATGAATAGTTTAAAAAAAAAGGGGGCATTCACGGAAGTTGGAAAGAAAAAACTAGATATAACTGCAAAGAAATCTTGAGTAACACAAAAAAATACTTCATTTGATCGACGAAAGTAGGAAGTACAAAAATGTTCAGGGTAGTTCAGGGATACAGATATACAAGTCACTTAAAAATGAAATAAATCGGAAGTGCAGGGAAACTAAGGCGAAACAGCTGCATAAAAAATATGAAGAAATCTAAAACTAATTAACTGTCGGAAAAACTCACTCAGCATATAGAAAAGGAAAACAAACTTCTGTGAAATTAAGAGTGCAATGTGAACTCCTGTGTTAATTGCAAAGGACAGAGTGGATAGGAGGAAAGAATATGTTGAAGGCGTCTATGAGTTGGAGGACTTGTCTGATGACGTGATAGGAGAAGAAAGAAGAGTTGATAGGTATTAGAATCAGAATTTAAAAGAGCTTTGGAAGATTTCAGATCAAATAAGTCAGAAGGGATAGATGATACTCCATCGGAAATTCTGAAATCACTAGGGGAAGCGTTAAAAAACAACTTTTAAAATTTATGTAGAATTAATTAGACTGGCGATATACCATCAGAGTTTCTGGCTGAAGATTGCAAGAGCCAGCAAGTGCGAGAACTATCTCACAACCAGCTTAACAGCTCATGCATCCATGTTGGTGACAAGAATAATACACAGAATATTAGAAAAGGAAATTGTGAATCTGTTAGAGTATGATCAGTTTGGCTTTAGAAAATCCGATAGCCTTTCATCCATTAAGCACACGGTCATATAATCATAATAATTAACTGTTTGGCGGCTACGATAAATTAGACAAAATCCAGAAAAGGAATTAAACGTGGGTGTTTCACGATGACTCCAAAACAAAAATGATATGAGAGTGCGAACTGATAGGCGTGGAGCTAATACTATACCACGGGGGGAGGGGGCGGAGCGCGCTGAAGCGTTCAGCAATTTGCGACACCCGTGACGCAGCGCGGGTTGGCAGTGGTCAGCCCCGCCCGGCGCCGGCCGCAGGCAATTCTGGCGGCGCCGGGACGCACCTGGTGCCCGCTGCCCGCTGCCCGCTGCCCGCTGCCCGTATCGGCAGCCTGTCAATAGCCGTCACCCTGGCAGCACTGCCCAGGGCAGCCGCCCCTGTCTGCCACCTGCACGGCCTGATTGCCGCCCGCCAGATTGCTCCACTACCTCACGCGACGTTCAGAGCATGAGAAGCAATTTTCACCTGTAGCACTACCGCAGGTATCACATCTTCATTACACAAACGCAATTATTTTAATACTGTTTTGTCTATATTGTTCTTTCTTTATGTTGATTATTATTTTTCTTATTGAATTTGATTATGGTTATTTTTTTCTGTTATTACTTATTTTTCTCTTTGTGAAGGAGGCGGCTTTATGACGGCTCCACGCTTGTATTACGAGCGCGTGCTGAAATGTAACGCCTCCGAAACTATTTATCTCAAGGCTCTTAAACATTTTCATATAACACAGTTATTATTACCGTTCTACGTCTTCATTCTTTGTGTCAACTTACACTACTAGCCATTAAAATTCCTACATCACGAAGATGACGTGCTACAGACGCGAAATTTAACCGACAGGAAGAAGATGCTGTGATATGCAAATGATTAGCTTTTCAGAGCATTCACACAAGGTTGACGCCGGTAGCGACACCTACAACGTGCTGACACGAGGGAAGTTTACAACCGATTTCTCATACAGAAACAGCAGTTGACCGGCGTTGCCTGGTGAAACGTTGTTGTGATGCCTCGTGCAAGGAGGAGAAATGCATACCATCACGTTTCCGACTTTGATAAAGGTCGGATTGTAGCCTATCGCGATTGCGGTTCATCGTATCGTGACATTGCTGCTAGCGTTGGTCTAGATCCAATCACTGTTAGCAGAATATGGAATTGGTGGGTTCCGGAGCGTAATACGGAACGCCGTGCTGGATCCCAACGGCCTCGTATCACTAGCAGTCGAGATGATAGGCATCTTATCCTCATGGCTGTAACGGATCGTGCAGCCACGTCTCAAACCCTCAGTCAACAGATGGGGACGTTTGCAAGACAACAACCATCTGCACGAACAGTTCGACGACGCTTGCAGCAGCATCGACTATCAGCTCGGAGACCATGGCTGTGGTTACCCTTGTCGCTGCATCACAGGCAGAAGCTCCTACGATGGTGTACTCAACGACGAACCTGGGTGCACGAATGGCAAAATGTCATTTTTTCGGATGAATCGAGATTCTGTTTACAGCATCATGATGGTCACATCCGTGTTTGGCGACATCGCGGTGAACTCACATTGGAAGCGTGTATTCGTCATCGCCATACTGCCGTATCACCCGACGTGATGGTATGGGGCCCATTCGTTACACGTCTCGGTCATCTCTTGGTCGCATAGACGGAACTTTGAACAGTGGACGTTAGATTTCAGATGTGTAACGACCCGTGGCTCTACCTTTCATTCGATCCCTGCGAAACCCGACATTTCAGCAGGATAATGCACGACAGCATGTTGCAGGTCCTGTACGGGCCTTTCTGGACACAGAAAATGTTCGACTGCTGCCCTGGCCAGCACATTCTCCACATCTCTCACCAATTGAAAATGTCTGGTCAATGGTAGGCGAGTAACTGGCTCGTCACAATACGCCAGTCACTACTCTTGATGAACTGTGATATCGTTTTGAAGCTGCATGGGCAGCTGTACCTGTACACGCCATCCAAGCACTGTTTGACACAATGCCCAGGCGTATCAAGGCCGTTATTACGGCCAGAGGTGGTTGTTCTGGGTACTGATTTCTCAGGATCTATGCACCCAAATTGCGTGAAAATGTAATCACATGTCAGTTCTAATATAATATATTTGTCCGATCAATAACCGTTTATCATCTGCATTTCTTCTTTGTGTAGCAGTTTTAATGGTCAGTAGTGTATTTACAACCCCTGACACTAGAGGGCTTCGAAATGCAGCGTGTAACGTGTCTGTGGGTAACATAATTCCATTGACAGAAAAAAAGTGGCAACACCAAAAAATAAGTAATAGAGATTAATGAAATTTCAGGAATAAATTTGTCTAGGTAACATATTTATGTGATTAACATTACAAAATCAGTGATTAATGTAAGCGGTAGATAAGCCAGTGCAAATGTGAAACGCTAGTACATTAATAAAAGGAGTAACCGCCAGGAAGTCGAATGCAAGCATGCACACGTGCATTGCGTCGAACAGGTGCCGCGTGTCAGTTTGTGATGTGAGTAGGCTGTTTAGGTTCTTATGTTGGTAACGCCACGCAGCGCTGTATATGAAACTACACTGTTCTGTGTGCAGTCTGTGGATGATTGGCACTGTTGGAATATTCGTTATTGTAGTGTTGGGCAGTTGGATGGTATAAGGGATCCGTGATCCCACGAACATAGATATTAGTATCCGACACCCAGGTCGATAGCAGACAGGAGTCGATTGTCGAGCGCTGCAGGAGGCAGTGAGAGAAGTGTCGAGCGAGAAATAGTACTGGAGAGACGGGCAAGAATGATGGTCGAGTGAGTAGTAAACGGTAAATTCATCAGAGTATGACAAATGAGCGCGTCCACCGGATCGTCGTGGGGTGGACCCTCATCGATACCGATTCGTGAGTGATATGAAACTAAAAGTGACAAGTGCGGAATTACGTGTTTCGCGGCAACCGCGTCGGCCAGCAACAACCATGGATTGCAGTGAAGATTGTTGTGAATGTTAACCAATCATTGCGTGTGACGAAGTACCTGAAATCAGCAATCAATAAAAAGATATAACCGTAATTAAATGTGTAAGGGGAAGGTAGCAACTGCCTCAGAATTTGTGTGTTCATAGAAAATACGTATCATTTTATACATCGCAAACCCTTATGGTCTTTAATAATAGACAAACTTTCAATCATTAACTATTCCGTCTCAGAACAGCCGCAGTCGGTTGAAATACCCCCGAAACAACAGCAGAAAAACCAATAGCCTTTGTCCATTAAGCACACGATCATATAATCATAATAATCAACTGTTAAGCGGCTTCGGCAAATCACACACAAAACCCAATAAAAGGACGTAATCGGGGGTGTTTCAATGGCAACAGAGCGTAGCGTTGCGCAGTTGGAGGTGAGCCGCGAGCAGTGGTGGATGTGGGGACAGAGATGCCAGAGTTTTGAAAGAGCGCGATATGGACGTGTGTCTGTCAGAAAGAGGGAATTTGTAAGACTGGATTTTGAAGACTATTATGGTAAATATATCGTTTGTTCACTATTAAAATCTTTCATTTGCTAACTATGCCTATCCGTAGTTAGTGCCTTCAGTAGTTAGAAACTTTTATTTAGCTGGCAGTATTGGCGCTCGTTGTATTGCAGTATTTAGAGTAACGAAGATTTTTGTGAGGTAAGTGATTCATGAAAGGTATAGGTTATTGTAAGTCAGCACCATTCTTTTGTAGGGATTATTGAAAGTCAGATTGCGTTGCGCTAAAAAATATTGTGTGTCAGTTTAATGATGATCATTATAAGTAAAGAGAGAACTGTCTGAGTACGTCCAGTTTTGCTCAACTGTTAGAAAATTAAATAACTTAAGAGGTTTTCCAGCACAGTCATGCTTAATTTTTCGAAGGGGACGTTTCAGTGAGACGGAGTTCCATGGCTGTAGCACTTTTTGACGGTTAACGCTGTTTTTGAATGACGGTGGAGTTGTTGACCGTTGATGTCCCATATGCGCTCGACTGGAGACAGATCTGATGATCGAGCAGGCCAAGGCAAATTGTCAGCACTCTGTAGAGCATGATGAGTAATAACAGCGGCGTGTAGGCCAGCATTATCCTATTAGAAAACACCCTCTGGAATCCTGTCCATGAATGGCACCTCAACAGGTCGAATCACCATGCTGACGTACAAATTTGCAGTCTGGGAGCTTGGGATAACCACGACAGCTCTCCGTTGTCACATGAAATCGCACCCAGACCATAGTTCCAAGTGTTGGTTCAGTGCGTCTAGCACACAGACACTTTGGTTGCAGGCCATTAACTGGCCCCCTTCTAACCAATACAAGGCCGTCATGGGCACCGAGGCAGAACCAGGTTTCATCGGAAAACACAATAGACTTCCACCTTCCCCTCCAATGAACGTCAGTGAAGTAGCAAATGCCGGTGTTTTTGGGTCAGTGGAGCGTTTGGCTGGGAGATGTCCTTGAAGTAATTGTGGAGCCAATTGCTGCTCAGATTGCTTCTGCAGGTATAGTACGGTGCGTCACAGCCATAGACAGAACACGACGATCTTCCCTCTCGGTACTGACACGTGCTAGTCCTGCGCCCGGTATCTTGTATCTGTACGTTCTCGTCACCATCGAAACCAGCAATCATGTTCAATTGCTACATTCCTGCCATGTACTTAGAAGGAACATCCATCTTCTCGTAGCTCTATACACTACTTCGTTCAAAATCAGTGAGTTGTTGATAATGCCGTCTTTGTCGCACTAAAGGCATTCTTGATAACATAAACTCACCAAGTCCAATTTTAAAGGTAACTAATTCTCAACATCAATGCAGCGTTTATTTAAGTCAAACCTGTACTTCATTCTAATAGTGTCGGTACTAGCACCATTCTTATGCCACTGGCGCAAAATTTGGAGAGAAACTTTCTTTCAGATGTAGCTAAACGTTTACCAACTTTCGTTTATGTCGCTCAGATCTTTCTTGGTAATCTGATATGTCGTTCAGCTGTCATCTGACTGATTTGATGCGGCCCTCCACGAATCTGAGCGACATAATGGTAATATTTTTTTCCATCAGAGTACGTCGGTTCGTGATAAACAGCGTGTTGTAATAGAGCTTCTAATACGAAGACTCCGTCCACACACGGAGCACCCTCTCCTTCACTATGACAGTGCTAGATCACACACACGAGAGCTGCTGTATCTGCAATAGTCCAGCGCCTTGGGCCCATTGTCATCGATCATCCTCCATACTGTCCAGTCTTGGCCCCATCCGGTATGCATTTGTTTCCAACACTTAAAGAACATTTTCGAGGGATTAACTTTGACAATGATGAAGCGGCGAAAGCAGAGGTGAGATTGTGGCTTCAGACAACAAGATCAACAAGATCAGAACATTATAGTCACGATATCAACGAACTGGTGTCTCGTTGGGAGAAATGTGCTCGTCGCCAATGTGACCATGTTGAGGAATAAATATGTAGGCGTAAAGAATAAAGATGTAGGATTTTAATAACGTTTGTTTTATTTGAAAAGCTTTAAGAGGTTTCACTTAAGAAATTTCGAGGCATTACTTTTCAGCTCACCCTCATACAAGTTATGTTATAAATACTTGTCACTAACTAGATTTAATTTCTTGCACACTTTATTGTTTCTTGCCTCAAACATTTTCGAACGTTTGTTTGTCATTGCACCGACGGTTCCATGTATTTTGCTACCCAGTGCGAATCTTTTGTGCCTCCACCCACTCCCTTCATTTTCAGACACAGCCTTTACCACGACCTTCATCCATGACGTCTTCTTTTCAGACATCACGCGTACACATTTACAAATACTTCTCATATACTTTTTTTACGTGCGTCTTAAAGACCAGAAGAGGAATTTGTTAACATCGAGTATAGACTTAAGTGTCAGGAAGCCGTTTCTGAAAGTATTTGTATGGAGTGTAGCCATGTATGGAAGTGAAACATGGACGATAACTAGTTTGGACAAGAAGAGAATAGAAGCTTTCGAAATGTGGTGCTACAGAAGAATGCTGAAGATAAGGTGGGTAGATCACGTAACTAATGAGGAGGTATTGAATAGGATTGGGGAGAAGAGAAGTTTGTGGCACAACTTGACTAGAAGACGGGATCGGTTGGTAGGACATGTTTTGAGGCATCAAGGGATCACAAATTTAGCATTGGAGGGCAGTGTGGAGGGTAAAAATCGTAGAGGGAGACCAAGAGATGACTACACTAAGCAGATTCAGAAGGATGTAGGTTGCAGTAGATACTGGGAGATGAAGAAGCTTTCACAGGATAGAGTAGCATGGAGAGCTGCATCAAACCAGTCTCAGGACTGAAGACCACAACAAACAACATTAAAGACCAGAGCCGGGTATGGAACGTCAGCCAGTGAAACAGAAGTGAAACGATTGCAGCCTGATACTCCAAAATTAATTATTTCATGCAAAATTAAGTTTTGTCACTCGCAGAGTATATGAGTAAAGTCTGTTCAGTTTTTGTCGTTCCCTTAGCAGAAGGGTGCGTGCAGCACGGGACCTGTAGCAGCCAGCGCATTCGAGTACTGGTCGGCGGTATCGGTGGCGCTTCTGCTTCACAAAGTGGAAGGTAATACGACAGTGAGTTACTTATATGCTACAGTTTTATTTCTAGAAAAAAAGGCGTAGGTTTCACCAGTACCTATTTAGTATGTCCGTAGTACATGAAGAAAAAGCATTTGTGGTCGAGTATCGAAAAGGCAATATTTTTGACATCCCACGACTTCAATTTATGCCCCAAAACAGTTTTGAAAGCACAGTCATTTGTCCTGAATGAAGTTATTGGAACGCAAGCAATGGAGCAAACGACGAAACCGGATAAACTGTTGGTGCAGGTGCAATTTAGTTGCCTCAGCTGTCAAATAATGTTTTATAGCCGTTTTTGGGTATTATTTTAATTTTAAATTCAATTAATTACGGTTTCAGCACCGAGAACGGAAATGGAATGAGAAAAAACTTAAAAGGAGTCACAGACTAAGCAGAAAAATATAATTGATAAGAATGTGGCAGAAAGAAGAGCCATATAAAATATGGTTTTAATATGGCAGATCAGAAGGTGAGGGTATGGTTGGGGGAAGGGGTGGAGGGGAGGGTGGAAGAAAGACATGTATCTTTCCATGTTAAACCCCACCTAATCATAATATCTGGATTCAAACGACTATGGTGTGTCACGGTCAGTGCATATTTCCGCTGTTTTTTACGTATTTATTAAAAAATATTTTTCTCTGCGATAGTACTATAGGTCTTTAAGGGTGGTGTATAGGAACTACTAGAGCATCATTTGATGAAATTTACGTTTATTTCTCCTTTATAAAGTTTTTCATTTGCTTAGAGCTTTAAAGCCGACGTATGTACAATTCAGTGCTGCCAAAGCGCATGGTAGAGGTTGAGTTGACAAGAAGTTGAGTTGACAACAATGCCGCTAGCAAGCTCTGCTATTCTAAAAGACGCATCGAAGGTGACCAACCCTAGTGCCGACATCCGTTTCACAATACTGCAAGTAATTTCCAGAAGGATAACAGGTTTTACTAATGATTTGTAAATCCAACTTATTCTCACACTTCTTCATTTATCCTAACCATCATTGTCTTGTGTAATTCACCCTTTTGGACCATACTCAAAAGTAACACTTTGCCGCCGCCAGAAAACCTGTCCCTAGGTGGTAGCACGGTTTGCATCCCCATCCCACATCACCCCAAAGCCATCTATGGCCATTGCCAACGATAGTCCGTTTTCCATATCCTCGGGGGCTAAAGAAGTGAAATATAGCACTATGACCGGTTTCGAGAGAATATTACTGGCTTATTTTGCTCCTTTCGATGTTTTTAATATATATACTGTGAGCAGCACGTTACTAAACACGCATGTGTCGAAATTTGGGGTCGTCCTCAGCAGGTTATCACATAATGCTTTAGTTGGCTTTGTTTCATATTTTACGTTTTATAAGGAAAATTGTTTGAAGCTACATCCACAACTACAAGGTTCGGTCAAAAATATCCGTTTGAGGGCGTCACTGCAGCGTATGCACTGAGGTAACGAAAGTCATTGCGCAGCACCATGTACATATGTAAGTAGGCTGTTTATGTTTTCTTATTGGCAACGTTACGTAGCGCTCTGTACGAAAATCACTGGCTGTGCTGTGTGCAGTCTGTGGCTAGTTTGCATTGTTGTCTGCCATTGTAGTGTTTGGCAGCGGCAGCTGGATGTGAACAGTGCGTAGCGTTGCGCAGTTGGAGGTGAGCCGCCAGCAGTGGTGGATGTGGGGAGATAAATGGCGGAGGTTTGATATTTGTAAAAATGGATGTCATGAACTGCTGTATACATTATGACTATTAAGGTAAATACATTGTTTGTTCTCTATTAAAATCTTTCATTTGCTAACTATGCTTATCAGTAGTTAGTGCCTTCAGTAGTTTGAATCTTTTATTTAGCTGGCAGTAGTGGCGCTCGCCGTATTGCAGTAGTTCGAGTAACGGAGATTTTTGTGAGGTAAGTGATTTGTGAAAGGTATACATTAATGTTAGTCAGGGCCATTCTTTTGCAGGGATTTTTGAAAGTCAGATTGCGTTGCGCTAAAAAAATATTGTGTGTCAGTTGAAGCACAGTCGTGTGTAATTTTTCTAAGGGGACGTTTCACATACACAGATGGAAGTAGTATCACGTACTTGTGTGTAAGGTGTAAAAGGGAAATGCATTGGTGGAGGTATCATTTTCACTCAGGTGATTCATGTGGAAAGGTTTACAAAGTGATTTTGTTAACAGACTTTAACGCGGAATGGTAGTTGGAGCGAGGCCCGTGGAACATTCCATTTCGGAATTCGTTAGGGAATTCAGTATTCTGAAGTCCGTAGTGCCAAGAGTGTGCCGAGAGTACTACATTACAGGCATTACGTCTCACGACGGGCACAATTGTTCACGATTGGTCTGAAGAACATTTTGGACAATCTGAGCGAATGATTTCGCCACCCATATCACCCGACATGAATTCCACATATTTAGGGACATAACCGAGAGGTCAGTTCGTGCACAAAATCCTCTACCGACAACACTTTCGCAACTATGAAAAGTTGCAGAGGCAGCGTGGTTCAATATTTCTGCAGAAGATTTTCAACGACTTTTGAGTCGACGCCACGTTCAGCTGTCATCTGACTGATTTGATGCTGCCCTCCACGAATTCTTTCCTGGTGCCAACCTCTTTATCTCTGAGTAGCACTTGCAACTTACGTCCTCAGTTACTTGCTGTATGTATCCCATCTCTGTCTTCATCTACAGTTTTTACCCTCTACAGCTCCCTCTGGTACCGTGGAAGTTATTCTCTGATGTCTTACTGGATGTCCTACCATCCTGCCCATTGTTCTTGTCAGCGCTTTTCACATACTTCTACAGAGAACCTCTTCATTCATTACTTTATCATCCTCCATAGGTTTCTTTGTAGCACTTTCTTCTCTAGCATCACATCTCAAACTCGTCGCTTCTCTTCCGTTCCAGTTATCAAAAAATGGTTCAAATGGCTCTGAGCACTATGGGACTTAACATCTGAGGTCATCAGTCCCCTAGAACGTAGAACTACTTAAACCTAACTAACCTAAGGACATCACACACATCCATGCCCGAGGCAGGATTCGAACCTGCGACCGTAGCGGTCGCGCCGTTCCAGTTATCCAACATTCCATGTTTCATTACCATACAATGCGGTGCTCCAAACGTACATTCTGAGAAAGGTCTAATTTTGATATTGCTAGACTTCTCTTGGACAGGAATGTCCTTTTTGCCTATGCTAGTCTGCTTTTTATGTCCTCCTTGCTGCGTCCACCATTGTTCTTTGGCTGCCTATGTAGCATAATTCTTTAACTGCATCTACATCATGATCATAAATCCTGATGTGAAGTTCCTCGCTGTTCTCATTTCCGATTCTTCTTATTTCTTATTTCTTTCGTCTTTCTTCGATTTACTCTTGATCAACATTCTATACTCATTATACTGTACATTCCTTTCAGCAGATCCTGTAGTTCTTCTCACTTCACTCAGGATAGCAAGTCATCAGCGGGTCATATTATCGATATCCTTTTACCTTGAATTTTAGTTTCACTCCTGAAATTTTCTTTTATTCACATCATTACTTCTTTGACGTATGGATTGAACAATATGGACGAAAAGCTACACCCAGTCCTTACACCCTTTTTAATCCGTGCACTTCGTTCTTGCTCTTCCACTTTTATTGTTCACTCCTGGCTCTTGTACACATATTACCTGTCATTCCCTGTAGCTTATCCCTATGTCTCTCAGAATTTCAAACATTTTGCACCATTTGACATTGTCTAACGCTTATTCCAGTTCAACATAACCGATAAATATGTCTTGATTTTTCTTTAGTCTTGCTTCCATTATCAACCGCCCTCACCTTTCCTAAAGCCATACTGATCGTCACAAAACAGATTCTCAATTTCCTTTTCCCTTCGTCTGTATATTGTTCTTGTCAGTAACTTGGATGCATGTGCTGTTAAGCTGATTATGCGATAGTTCTCGCAATTTTCGCCTGTTGCAATATTTGTAACTGAGTGGTAATGTTTTTGCGAGAGTCAGAGGGTATATCTTCAGACTCATGCGTTCTACACATCAACGTGAATAGTCGTTCTTGTTACTACCGTCTCCGACGATTTTTCAAAATTCTGATGGAATGTTATGCTTCCCCTCTGCCTTACTTGAGCTTGAATCTTCCAAAGCTCTTTTAAATTCTGGTTCTGATACTGGATCTCGTATTTCTTCAACAGCGACTCCTTTTTCTTCTTCTATCATATCATCAGAGAAGTCTTCCCCCTCTTAGAGGACTTCAACGTGCTCTTTCCACTTATCCGCTCTCTCCTTTGCAGTTAACAGTGGAATTACTATCGCACTCTTAATTTTTAATTTTAATTTAACCGAGGGTTGTTTTGTCTTGTCTATGTGCTGAGTCAGTTTCTCCAACAAGTATTTCTTTTTCGAATTCCTCACATTTTCATGCAGAAATTTCGCCTTAGCCTCCGTGCATTTCGGAACTGCTTACTGAACTATTTCTTATCGTCGAATCTATAACCTTACAGAACTTCATCTCTTCATGCCTTAGTACCTCCGTATCCCACTTCCTTGCGCATTCATTCATCCTGACTAGTCTCTTAAGCTTTAGCCTACTATTCATCACAACCAAATTACGATCTGTGTCTATATCTGTGCATGAGTACGCCTTTGAACCAAATATCTGATTTAAGAATATCTGACGGCCCATGATTTAATCTTTCTGAAATCTTCCCGTATCTCCCCGGCTTTTCAGAACATACCTGCTCCTCTTGTGATTAGCGAACAGAGTTTTCCCTATTACTCAATTAGAGAGACGGTATACTTGGAAAAGATCCGGTGATACGGGAAGATTTCAGTTAGATTACATCGTGGTCAGACAGAGATTCCGAAATCAGACACCGTATTGTAAGACGTATCCAGGAGCAGATATAGCCTCACATCACAGTGTAGCAGTGATGAAGAGTAGGCTGAAGTTTAAGAGGATAGTTAGGAAGAATCAATATGAAAAGAAGTGGGATACAGAAGTACTAAAGAAAGACGAAATACGCTTGAAGTTCTCTAAGGCTATAGATACAGCAATAAGGAGTAGCTCAGTAGGCAGTAGAGAGGAAAGGAGTTGGCTCTCTAAATAGGGCAATCACAGAAGTTGGAAGGAAAAACATAGGTACAAAGGAGGTAACTGCGAACAAACCATGCGTAACAGAAGAAACACTTCAGGTGATCGAAGAAAGAAGAAAGTACAAAAATGTTCAGGGAAATTCAGGAATACAAGTCGCTGATGAATGAAATAAATAGGACGTGCAGCGAAGCTAAGATGAAATGGCTATGAGAAGAATGTGAAGCAATCGAAAAAGAAATAATTATCGGAAGGAATGAGGCACTGTATAGGAAAGTCAATACAATCCTCGCTGAAATTAGAGGGAAGGGTGATAAATGCAGAGCAGGAAGCTTGTAGGTAGAAAGAGTACACTGAAGGCCTCTATGGGCGGGGGGGGGGGGGATATTTGTCTGATGTCATAAAAGAAGAAACAGGAGTCGATTTATAAGAGGTAGGGTGTCCTGTGTTAGAATAAGAATTTAAGAGAGCTTTGGAGAACTTAAGGCCACATAAGGCAGAAGGAATGGATAAAATTATAATATCTGAAATCATTGGGGGAAGTGGCAACAAAACGACTATTCACGTTTGTGTAATGTATGAGTTCGGCGACGTACCAACTGACTTTCGGAAAAATATCATCCATGCAATTCCGAAGACTGCAAGAGCTGACAAGTGCGAGAATTATAGCACAATCAGCTTAACAGCTCATGCATCCAAGTTCCTGACAAGAGTAATACACAGAAGAATGGAAAAGAAAATTGCGGATACATTAGATGACGATGAGTTTTGCTCTCGGAAAGGTAAAGCCATGAGAGAGCCAATTCTGCAGATGTTAATAATGGAAGCAAGACTAAAGAAAAGTCAAGACATGTTAATAGGAATTGTCGACAGTGTAAAATGGTGAAAGATGTTCGAAATTCTGAGAAAAGTACAGGTAAGCTATGGAGAGAGAATGGTCATATACAATATCTACAACAGACAAGAGGGAATAATAAGAGGGGACGACCAAGAACGAAGTGCTCGTATTAACAAAGGTGTAAGACAGGAATGTAGCCTTTCGCCGCTACTGTTCAATCTGTACAACGAGGAAGCAATGATGGAAATAAAAGAAAGGTTCAGGACTGGAATTAAAATTCATTGTGAAAGGATATCAATGATACGATTCGCTGATAACATTGCTATCCTGAGTGAAAGTGAAGAAGAATTACATGATTTGCTGAACGGAATGAACACTCTAATGAGAAATGAG
The DNA here is from genome assembly GCF_023864275.1 of Schistocerca cancellata. NCBI lineage: Eukaryota > Metazoa > Arthropoda > Insecta > Orthoptera > Acrididae > Schistocerca > Schistocerca cancellata. The sequence continues at coordinate 1,014,643,029 of NC_064626.1, forward strand.
TATGGATGGAGAATAAATCGAAGAAAGACGAAGGTAATGAGAAGCAGTAGAAATGAGAACAGCAGTAAACTTAACATCAGGATTGATGGTCACGAAGTAGATGAAGTTAAGGAATTCTGCTACCTAGGCTGTCAAATAACCAATGACGAATAGAGCAAGGAGGACATCAAAAGCAGACTAATACCGATGCAAAGTGTGTTCCTGGCCAAGAGAAGTCAATTAGTATCAAACGTAGACCTTAATTTATGGAAGAAATTTCTGAGAATGTATGTCTGAAGTGCAGCATTGTATGGTAGTGAAACATGGAACGTAGGAAAACCTGAACAGAGGAGAATCGAAGCATTTCAGAAGTGGTGCTACAGGCGAATGTTGAAAATTAGGTGGACTTATAAGCTAAGGAATGGGGAGGTTCTGCACAGAATTGGAGAGGAAAGGAATATGTGGAAACCACTGACAATAAGAAGGGACAGGATGATAGGACATCTGTTAAGACATCGGGGAATATGTTCCATGGTCCTACAGGGAGGTTCAAAAATGGCTCTGAGCTCTATAGGACTTAACTTCTGAGGTCATCAGTCCTCTAGAACTTAGAACTACTTAAACCTAACTAACCTAAGGACATCACCCATGCCCGAGGCAGGAGGCGAACCTGCGACCGTAGTGGTCGCGCGGTTCCAAACTGTAGAACCGCTCGGCCACCCCGGCCGGCTACAGGGAGGTGTATCGAGCAAAAACTTTAGAGGAAGACAGAGATTGGAATACATCCATCAAATAAGTGAGATCGTAGGTTGTAAGTGCTACTCGGTGATGATGTTGGAAATGGAGAGGAATTCGTGGCGAACCGCATCAAACCAGGCAGAAACTTATGACCCCCCCCCCCCTCCAGAAAAAGCTCAGTTAATCTTTCCCGTCTACCATTCCTAGTTCTAAGCCCATATTATCCTGTAACCCTTTCTTCTACTCTTACCCCTGTAACGGTATTAGATTTTCATCTCCCTTTTGCACACGGAGTTACCCGTTCTGTATCCTTATATACTTTCTCTGTCTTTTTATCTTCAGCTTGCGTGGCCGGCACATATACATCAATTATCATTGTTGGTGCTGGTTTGCTGTCTATCCTAATGAGGACGACCCTATCACTTAATTCTTCACAGTAGCTCACTCTCTGCCCTACCTTCCGGTTCGTAACAAATCCTACCTCCACTGCTATTGACATTACCCAATACTCACCTGACCACAAATCCTTATCTTCTTTCCATTTTAATGCACTGACCCCACTACATATAGACTGAGCCTCAGCATTTCCCTTTTCAGATTTTCTCGCTTCTTCCTTACCACGCTGAGACTCCTGATATTCCGTGCTGCAGAGCACGGTGGTACCTGGCTATGACACAGCACAGGCTGGAACATTTAAAACTGGGGCCGCAAATGGTCGCCTATTTTCTCAGCACCCTTCTACTGGAGTAAATGACGGGAACAAAATCATATCAGGTTCACGTGAAGAGCTGTCAACATCACATGGCAACAGTTCGTTACAGGAAAACATTTGAGAGGTGCGTAACATTTCAGAGGCAATCGAAGATCGCAGAGGTACAATGTTCAGGTACTCTCCGAAGTCCTTGGGTCCCACATGAGTGATACAAATGACACTCACTGCCGTATATCGGCAGACGCTGTACCTGTTGATAGTGATGGCGAATTATGTAAAGAAAGAATGGCTGTAAATGTTTCTCATCATCAAAATAACGGGGACATCCGAAAGCAAGTTTCGTCATTGTTTTTGAAAGAGATGGTACGCCAGATGACACAATCAATCGACATACGAATTCACACCTGTTGCTGGTTCCACGACAGAAGGGATTTGAGCAGAGGAGGAATGACGCATGAGGAGAGCGCTGAAGGGGAGCGAGTGGCAGCAGACCATCATAAAGAGGTAATTCGAGTACAGATCACTATTGCAGACTGACGTATAGTGACAACGAAGTCTACAACGAATGGTCACGTGGTTCTAGTGCATCCGTCATCCACGAACACCTACAGATCGGGTATGGTGAAGAGGCCAAGTCTTTCAAATGGTTAGTCGCTGGTATTGCATGTTTACAGCTGGAAGGTAGAGGTTCAAATGGCTCTGAGCACTATGGGACTTAACATCTATGGTCATCAGTCCCCTAGAACTTAGAACTACTTAAACCTAACTAACCTAAGGACAGCACACAACACCCAGCCATCACGAGGCAGAGAAAATCCCTGACCCCGCCGGGAATCGAACCCGGGAACCCGGGCGTGGGAAGCGAGAACGCTACCGCGCGACCACGAGATGCGGGGGAAGGTAGAGTGGGGAAAATGAAGGTTGAAGCTGGCGTCCCTCCACATCCACGAATGAAACCACACTGTTAAAATATAGCACATGGCGTTAGCAGATGGGAGCGTAACAGAGTCCTACATGGCATCGACACTGCGTAGTTGCACTCAGTCTCATTGCATGCGGATGCTCCACGATGTGTTGGGTTACCGAAAAGCGTCTGCAAGATATGTGCCCATTAATATGATCCCGGATCATAAGAGTTTGAAAGCAACCTCAATGTGATAGATGGGAGAGGGAAATAAGTTCTTGTTCAGAATCATCAAGGCGATGAGACTTTGAACCACTTTACCCAGAATACAAGGCCACCTCAATGATGTGGAAGCATCCCAGTTCACCTGTGAGGAAAATATTCAGTCACCCTCCGCAAGAAATGTTATGGCTGCAGTGTTCCGGGACACGAAAGACGTGTTTCTGCTTGGTTTCCTCCAGCATGCTAGTGCAGCCTCCTTACCAAATTCAGGTCCGCCGTTCGCCCCACGGGAGGACGACGGTTCAATCCCGCGTCCGGCCATCCTGATTTAGGTTTTCCGTGATTTCCCTAAATCACTCCAGGCAAATGCCGGGATGGTTCCTCTGAAAGGGCACGGCCGACTTCCTTCCCCATCCTTCCCTAATCCGATGAGACCGATGACCACGCTGTCTGGTCTCCTTCCCCAAAACCAACCAACCGTTCGCCCCAAGAGACCAGGACTCTTGAGTGAAGGTGTTGCGCTCTTGAACGACAACGCAAAACTACTTACAGCAAGGCACACATACAATTAGATTCCGTGCTCCGGATTAGAGACCGAGCCATGTGTAACAGTGCTTAGCACACTGGACTCCCATTCGGGAGGTCGACAGCTCAAACATTTGTCCGGCCATCAAGATTTAGGTTTTTCGCGATTCCCTTAAATCACTCCAGGCAAATGCCAGCCTGGTTTCTTTGAAAGGGCACGGCCAATTTCCATCCCCAATCTTGAAACGATCGGAGCTTGTCCCTGGTCTCTAATCATCTCGTTGTCGAAGTCTTCCTTCCTTCCTTCGGATTGGAGAAATAGGGTCACCCGACCTTGCCCCAATGGACTTTCACCTGTTCTCGGCACTGGAAGCCGCACTCTTGGGACGTCACTTCGAAACCAAAGCTGAGATGGAGCAGGCTCTGAATCTCCGGGTACCGAGAGCTTCTTGTCCACTGGATAAATTGAAAAGAAATGTATTGTGGTCTCATTCCCGTAAATACTTTTGAATAACTCCTTCAGAAGATGTTGTAAGCATGATAGTAGGAGAAACTGATGATACACTAGGGACTGTAAAAATAAAATACATTTTTCAGTTGTACCCGATGCAATTCGTATATTTGTTGCGTTCTTGATCTTTAGTGGTTATCATAAACTGTTTAATGAAAGATTATTATTGGCCTGAGGAAGATGATCTTGTTGTTGAAATGAATAAAGATGCAATGAGTTATAAAATGTATTTTGAGCTGAAATATGTATTATATTTCAGTGATAACTGAAAGGAAAACAAAAATGACAAATCGTTCAAAATAAAGCCATAAGCCGAGGGCCAGCTGCAGAATTATCAAAGAATGGCTATCCCTGATGAAAATCTAGTACTTGATGAAATGATTGTGGGACGTCATGGACATAACCTTATAAAGCTTGTACGCTCTGGATATAAACTATGGGTCTTATGTGTTACTGATGGCTGCTGTTACTACCTCTTACTATACTGTGTAAAGAACTAGAAAGATAACAATGAGGATCTACTCTTCTCCACTATTGGTGAGCTAAACAGTTTAAAAGCATTTTTTGACAATTGCTTCACTAGTCATGATCTGCTCTTCAGAATGAAGGAAATAGGATTCTGAGCAAGTGTAGTTCTTAGACAACACAGAATAAGGAAGTGCACACCGTCACCAGTTAAGTAATGAAAAAGAAAGGGAGGGGATATTTTCAGTTCTGATTCCACAGAGAGAAGGAAATTTTGATTACAAAATGGAATGACAACAAGTGTGTTGTACTAGCAGATAGTTTTGACACAGTACTCCCTATTGTCAAAGGCCCATTTTGAAATTATTACCAGATAGAAAAGCTCAGAGTTCCACAACGACATGCATTGAACACATACAATAATTTCATTGGATGTATCAAACTTCACTTCTGACGAACGGCTTCCCTGGCGTCAAAGGCTAATCTTGAAATTCATCCTAGAAATAAAATCTCAGTTTTTCATAACCACACGCATTGAACACACATACAAGAATTTCATTGTACTCGTATATATCAAACTTCACTGTTGAATAATAGGGAAACATACAAATGCAGTGAAGCATAAAAGTGGTACTGGTACCATTTTACGAGCTTAGTAGATACGATTGTGTTAAATGCATACCTGGCTTTCAAAAGGTGCAATGAAGTCAGACTGCTTGCCAGAACACATCAGAAGGAAAGTCTTGAAATAAGGTCAACTAAGTGAAGACCAACAACGTCGTCTTGATAGAACCAAGTTGCTGGTAAAGTTTTCAGGGAAGAAGTCGTGGTCCACGAAACTTTTCTGTTCCTAAAATTTCGTCGCTGGACGTCTTCAGTGGCGTTGCTCCTCCATTGTGTCTTGGCGATTGACGGAACGGACACCTGAGAGCGACAAACATACTGCAGATAAAGGAGCATGGTTGGAAAAATGGTTCAAATGGCTCTGAGCACTATGAGAGTTAACAGCTGAGGTCATCAGTTCCCTAGAACTTAGAACTACTTAAACCTAACTAACCTAAGGACATCACACACATCCATGCCTGAGGCAGGACTCGAACCTGCGACCGTAGCGGTCGCGCGGTTCAAGACTGAATCGCCTAGAACCGCACGGCCACAACGGCCGGCAGCATGGCTGGAGTTACACGTAATAACCAGAGATGCTCCTTGTCAAAGGTACAACATAACTACAGGATGTCGTTCTTTCAAAGATAAAAAAAACTGTTCCGCGATCCTGGAGAGCTATTGTCCATATGCCGCTGTTTCATGGTCTCTTCTTTGCTATTAAAATTAGCCCAGTGGTTTCTGTACATAGCTGTGAGTAATCCGTCGACACACAAGAAATTTTCTTCGGGAAACTTCACTTCGGTGACTACCTGGCTGAAAGGGGTGCTGTGCTCCAGCCGATTGTTCTTTTTTTTTGCCTAGACAGCAAAGACTTTTGTATTCCTCTAGACGTCTATTAATGCTGCTCTTGGTTCTTCCAATATAAGCTTTACCACACATGCAAGGAATTTTATACACGCCACATGCTGACAAATGATTGCGTTTATCCTTCACAGATCGGAGTGCTTGTCTTATTTTCTTTGTTGGTCTAAAACCGGTCTAATGTCATGTTCCTGTAAAATCTTTCCGATCTGATTTCTTAATTCTGTAATAAACGGAAGAGAAACTGTATTCTTCCATCGTTGGTTTTCATGCTTGTCCTTCGGCCTTCTGTTGTTTGGTCGTAGAATTATTTGACAAAAATTGCTACCGAGGGAAAGAAGTGAACAAAACGTTGCAAAGCGCACCGGCGCTGAGACTCGCGACACCTGGCCGGCACGATGTAGAATCTCGGAAGTGGGACTGCCGGCTGCCGCTATGGGTGTGCGGGAGAAAAAGTCGGTGCCTGTCAAGAAGATTCTTACCCTTCCAGTGTTTGACGGTACAGTTAGGACTTTAGCCTGTGGCACAGGGATGCGTACAGTTCTGTGATGTTGGTTTCGTTACTGCAATCCATTCCACTAATAAACACGTCGTGATTTCTTTTTACGTGCTTAACAAAGTAGCAAATTCAGTCTCTCAGCTACAAGGAGCATGCCGAGGTGGTTATGGCAGCAGTGCGCCTGTCCCCGGCTGCTGCCTACGGCGGCGCGCAGGCCCGTGACTGCGGACGATCCGCAGGTTGCGAACTTACCGGAACGTTACCTCCCGATACTGTACTTGAGACGACAATGTTCCTGTCCTTATTTTGCTCTTTTGATGTTAGCATGGACGGGATGATGGTGGACATCATGAACTTTGCGAGCATGGAATATGGAGCTCTCCCCCCACAAAATGTTTCTTTAGATACAAGGTGTACAACTTAGCTTCCGCCGTTTTCCCCCCATCATTTGAGGCTTTAATGAAACAAATTGGTTACACATGTGTCATTCAAAGTATTTTCCATCGCTGGCCACTACTTTCTCCCATCTTTCGGGCAGTCTACGAATCCCGCGCCGAAAAAATTGTTCATCTATTGAATCTATCCACGAATCGATCAAATTTGTGACTCCGTCATGAGATCGGAAGTGTCGGTCAGCCAGGCCATGTGCCATTGATCTAAACAGGTGAGGGTCAGACGAAGCAATGTCAATTACGGAGGGTGGGGTAGGACTTCCCATTGTAACGTTTCCAAGTACGTTTCCACCTCTATTGCAACGTGGGTCGAGCTTTGTGGTTCTGCAAAACCAGTTTATCGTGCCTCTCGCTGTATTGCGGCCGTTTGTCTTTTAATGCTCTGCTGAAACGCATTAATTGCGTTCGATAACGAGCACCTGTGATTGTTTCACTTAGTTTTAACACCTCATAGTATACGACGCCGAGCTGGTCCCACCAAATGCAGAGCATGATCGTGGAGCCGTGAATATTCGGTTTGGCCGTCGACGTGGAAGTATGGCCGGGACATCCCCATGATTTTTTGCGTTTAGTGTTATCGTAACGACCCCATGTTTCGTCCACGGTCACAATGCGATACGGAAATCCCTTCCGTTTTTGCCTCTGAAGCAACTGTTCACAAACACACAAACGTCGTTCAACGTCTCTTGGTTTCAGCTCACACGGGACCCAAGTTCCTTCTTTCTGACTCATGCCCATAGCCTTGAGACATTTTGAAATGGCTTGCTGTGTCACTCACACTAATCGTGCCAATTCGTCTTCAGTTTGACGCGAGTCTTCACTCAGCAGTGTCTTCAATTCAGGATCTCCCAAAACATTCTCTCTTCCACATGGCCGACTATGGCGGTAAAATCACCGTTCTTGAAGCGTTGAAACCACTCACGACGCCGGCCGGTGTGACCGAGCGGTTCTAAGCGCTTCAGTCTGGAACCGCGCGACCGCTACGGTCGCAGGTTCGAATCCTGCCTCGGGCGTGGATGTGTGTGATGTCCTTAGGTTAGTTAGGTTTAAGTAGTTCTACGTTCTAGGGGACTGACGACCTCAGATGTTAAGTTCCATAGTTCTCAGACCCGTTTTTTGAACCACTCACGACACGTTCTTTCACTAATAGCGTCCTTACCATACCTACTTGAGAGCATTCGATGAGATTCTGCCGCTGTTATCGTCATAATGAAACAAAACTGTGTAAGTAGTCTGTTTAGGTTTTTATGTTGTTAACGCCACGTAGCGCTCTGTATGAAAATCACTGACTGTGCTGTGTGCAGTCTGTGGCTGGTTTACATTGTAAGAATATTTGCTATTGTAGTGTTGGGCAGTTGGATGTGAACAGCGCGTAGCGTTGCGCAGTTGGAGGTGAGCCGGCAGCAGTGGTGGATGTGGGGAGAGAGATGGCAAAGTTTTGAGAGCGGCCGATCTGGACGTGTGTCCATCAGAAAGAGTAAATTTGTAATACTGTATTTCATGAACTGATATATATATATATATATATATATATATATATATATATATATATATGGTGACTTTTGAATATTTTTAAGATAAATAATTGTTTGTTGTCTATCAAAATCTTTCATTTGCTAACTATGCCTGTCAGTATTTAGTGCCTTCAGTAGTTAGAATCTTTTATTTAGCTGGCAGTATTGGCGCTCGCTGTATTGCAGTACTTCGAGTAACGATCATTTTTGTGAGGTAAGTGATTCATGAAAGGTGTAGGTTATTGTTAGTTCAAATGGTTCAAATGGTTCTGAGCACTAAGGGACTTAACATCTGAGGTCTTCAGTCCCCTAGAACTTAACTACTTGAACCTAACTAACCTAAGGACATCACACACATCCATGCCCGAGGCAGGATTCGAACCTGTGACCGTAGCGGTCGCGCGGTATTGTTAGTCAGGCCCATTCTTTTGTAGGGAATATTGAAAGTCAGATTACGTTGCGCTAAAAATATTGTTTGTCAGTTTAGTGTTGATCTGAATAAGTAAAGAGAGAAATGTGTGAGTACGTACAGTTTTGCTCAGCTATTTGAAAGTCAAATAACGTAAGAGGCTTATCAGCACAGTAATTCATAAATTTTTCTAAGGGTAGTTTCAGCTACGTGCTGTTCACATAAAACTGCTCAACACTACAATGCAAACCAGCCACAGACTGCACACAGCAACAAAACTGTAACACCTCCCGCAAATGACGAGAAGTAGGCTCGTAAACTGACATTTTCAATCAAGAAAAACTTTATGATGCAGACAAAAATCGACTAATGTTTGACTGAGGTTATGGTGACCAAGATCAAGCTAATTGCCTAACGTCTACGATCTGTTTCTTGCGACCGTTATGCCTGCCGGTGTGACCGAGCGGTTCTAGGCGCTTCAGTGTGGAATCGCACGAGCAGTACGGTCGCAGGTTCGAATCCTGCCTCGGAAATGAATGTGTGTGATGTCCTTACGTTAGTTAGGTTCAAGTAGCTCTAAGTTCTAGGGGACTGATGACCTCAGATGTTAAGTCCCATAGTGCTCAGAGACATTTGAGCCTTTTTTTTCGATCGCTACTTTTCGCTCTCGCCACCTATCGGCAAACGGCGGAAGCAAAGTTGTATACCTTGTAAAAATTGCAACTGTTCCTACTACACAGTGTACAGTGTACAGTGACAGGATGGCAGCAGCCACAGATATGATTCGTAAGTTAGAGCGGTAACCAGGCGTTTTTCGCTGTGGGGTGTAACAAACACGGACAGATTTTTTTACTGGGTGAGACAACACAAGAAATACGTTTGACATATCGCTGTTGAAAACGCGTGTTTACTCGGTCTCTATGAATGCAAGGCGGGACATACTTTTAGGAAGGGGTGGTCGGCAGACTGGTGATTTGCTACTGTTTACAAGGCCGGCATACGTCAGTCTGTAGAAAGCATTTACTTCAGAATTAAGGAATGTCATAATGGCCACAACGCTTAAATTTTTCATGAGATATTCCATGTAGAAAGTTTGTCTACTAAGAACAGTTTAGTTTTAGCTCTTATTACCTCTCTCTTTGTCTCTCTCTCTCTTTCTCTCTCTCCCTCTCTCTCTCTCTCTCTCTCTCTCTGCTACAGGTGCTGAGGAACCTTTACGCATTAACAGCAGAATGCTCTGGAATTAACCGTGTTATTGGAGGCAGCTGATGGTAGTTTTGACTACAGGGAAATTAGACAGCTCTATCTCCGGAAGGCTTTGTCTGTGAAAATAATCGACCGAGTCCTTTATTTACGAACAGAGAGGACTACTGGCCACATAACACACACACAAACACACACACACACACACACACACACACATACATACACGTGATCTGAAAGTATGCTATTGCTCTAGATCGGCGACAGCTTCTGTTCGCTCTCGTCCATCTATACACGTGAGGCAGAGTGCATATTTGTGTTTGGATGCTGCAGAATGGACCACGTTACTCTTCTGAAATCATAAAAAGACTCCGCATGAAGTCTCATCCGACAGCTGCTTGCTGCGATGCAACAAGTATCTCGCTGTAGTTCCGCTGGCGGCCACCAGGTACTGTGATGGTCAGCAGTACGTGTGGCAGTCCCACTACAAGCCATTGTCTCCAGCAGAGCGCCGATCGACCTACAGCTAAAATTCCACCAGTGGCCAGAGACCTCACACCTCGGCACACTGCGCGTTAAATATGGGAGTACGAGTGCCATGTGTAGTAGTTTTTAACCATTCAGTGTGATAGCATCTGGTAATATCTAAAGCTGGTAATTTCCAAAGTTTTATTGTGTTGTATTTATATCCTGCAGCATATGGCTATAATTTACAGACATAGTGATGTTACTCTTTGTGCAGTAGTTTTTAGCACAGTGTTATTATGGGAAGCATCTACGTGAAGTCTGATAGTTTTAACATCACTGCAGTTCTCGTTTCTCAATGCTCCATAATTTATATGTGTATAACAGGTTAGAGGTTGTTTCAGTTATTGTTTTAGACTGACAAGGGGAGGCTGCCAATTGTGAAATTCAGATTCGATTCATACTGTGCATAATAAAAGCTCATGGCCAGAGGTGTAATGTGGCAAAGCACCAAGATGCACTTCTCTGCCGTTGTCGAGAAAATCGACAGTTAAAAGAAACCGTTGCGGTGAAATACTCTCTACGCTTAATGGTTTTCTACAGCGTCGTGGCGCAGCGGTAAGCGCTCCGATTCGTATTCCGATGGTCGCCGGATCGAATCTTGCGCCATGCCAGTTTTTTTTATTATTTGTTTTTTGTAATTCATATGTACACACACACACACACACACACACACACACACACACACACATATATATATATATATATATATATATATATATATATAGATATATATATATATATATACTTGAAACAAAACAATATCACAAATAATATTCAAGTGGATACAATTTATTGAAAAGTTCGGTATACACTCGCACATAATTAACAATTAGTGACCAGAAGTAGCTGGAGTATCGCACGAACCAGAGTGATAGTTATCATAGAATCATGGAAAGCAGAAAACAGCACGACATCGAGCACATCTGATAAACGATGCGTTTTTACAAGAACAATTGTTTTTTAAATTATCTGTTGGGAAAGACACCTGATTGACATTCTGAAAAATTGTTCTATCGTTCGCCAGGTTTGATGCATACCACGCGTATCGTATCATATCGGCAAAAATCGGAGAAGACAATTGGTGGTTTACGATGGACTGGATTTTTTTACAATCGTCTCTGGAGTTGATGTCACGGTTTCGCTCGATTAAAAATGCACAACTTTGAAGGCGCTTGATCAAATTTTTTACTTGCCGGTAAAAATACACGTCACACGGTTGAACGAGAGGAGTGCACTTTGGAGGAATGACTTTTATAGTGCACGTTGGTAACTTCTTATCGTCCTGGAACATCTCATCGTATAACGCCGGGTTCGTTTGACTACCCTAAGAGTCGATCAGAAGGATAAATTCTTTCTTTTATATGTATGGTGGCAAGGCATTACGCAAGAAGTCCATGAACAAACCTGTTGTTAGTTTACCGGATTTGGAGGATGTAATAACAACGTTGGTATACTTCTTGGCGTACTCGTCGACTGTCTTCTGTACTCTGGGTCCAAACATACCTGTGGACTCTTGGAGGCATACGAAAACAAGAGGCAAGACTCGTCCAGACATCGTGATTGAATATTGTGCCGTATACGAATGCGTCACCTTGATCATGTCGTGTCGGGTTACCAGGACAGCCTTTGACCCTTTTCAGGGGAGGGTTCTGTTGGACGTGGACTGGTACTGGCGCCCTGACAAATAAATATCGTTTATATAAGAAATATAAGAAATCTGTGTTGTCTATCTTATATGAGATTACCATATTCTATCATCATATCATATGACATTTGTGAACAGCTCTTTACGTACCTGTTTCATCAGTATTAATTATGAAATCTTTGTCGAAGTTAGTTATCAATGTTTGCGTCTGGATCCGAAATGTGTCCACTCCGGCCAAAATTTCGTCTTGGTTAGCCGTCTCTTTCCGGCAAACAAATTTTGTGATTTTCCATTGCCGAATCCCATGCTTCTTTTTAAATTCGGTGACGCACGTTTTGAAGCTTTGAAGTTGAAATCTAGGAACTGACTTGCAGCGCCCAAGGCCCACAGCTGCAGGTTTCTGGAAGTAACTTGCTGGAAGTATTGTCGAGCTTCTACGAAGCGATCATGCATCCTTGAATCGATGGTACAATATTTATCAAATTTGCTACCGCCACGTTTTATTTGCTCTTCCCACCTGGATAAGTAGCCCATATTTGTCAAACGAGAACACCCCTTTATTTGTAGAGTTTTGAGACTCCAGGCTGGATGTTCTTTGGCCAGATTGACAGCTCTAATTTTGTAATCCAGAGAAATATAGTCATACCCTTTTTTTTATCGTCCGGCTCGTATTCGTCTGATGATTCGTTGGCAATGGGACTAATTTCAACGTCTTCGTAGGCATTATTAGCGTCGATTTCATTAATGTCTATCAGTTCCTCATCTTGAACGAGGGTTTTTTCAGCGAGCATTTGCAGCGTATTCTGGAACATTTCTTCCCCAATTACCATGGCTTCTTCGTTGATTGATAATTACCGTTCTGCTGCGATGCGATTACTGTTACGAAGGAGGCTTTCAAAATACACCAACGCATCTTTCAATTGTTGTTTCGCCACTTCACTGTGTATAGGATCTACTTCGATCACATCAATTTCATGCGAAGGGCCCGGATCGCTCTCCAATTGTACCGCCTCCATTTTTCCGTTTGTTTAACAGAGTGTACCAAAGCTCTCACGTACGCACTGATTTTCGACGATGTTATAAGTTGCGCTAGGGACCGCATCTACCTTCTTTCGAAGTTAGCAGGCAACTACGCTGTTATGCGGCGGCTCGTTTCGGCCCATTCAACATCTGTCGTTCAAGTGTAACGAGCGAGTGACGGAGTTTATATTTCATACCTGCCACAGCAAATTTGTGTTCGTGGGGTCTCTATTCAAATTCGAACGTTTTACTTACACTATACGTATTCGTTTCGGAATATCGTTTCTATGTCTTCCGTTAACTATGCGTGGTAAACATTATGAAGACAATTAATAAAACTTGTGAAATACAACTTTGTTTGCGGGAAACATAATGATGTTCGAAGCCGTCAGTTTTTCCACGACAAACGACTTTCAACAACTTATTATATGCATAATTGTTGCAACTGATTGCCGGGAGTTATATATATATATATATATATATATATATATATATATATATATATATGTGTGTGTGTGTGTGTGTGTGTGTGTGTGTGTGTGTGTGTGTGTTTGTGTGTGTATGTGTGAATTACAAAAAACAAATACATAAAAAAAAAGTTGCATGGCGCGAGATTCGATCCGGCGACCTTCGGATTACGAACCGGAGCGCTTACCGCTGCGCCACGATGCTGTAGAAAACTGTTAAACGTAGAGAGTATTTCACCGCAACGTTTTTTTTGAACTGGCGATTTTCTCGACAACGGCTGAGAAGTGCATCTTGGTGCTTTGCCACATTACACCTCTGGCCATGAGCTTTTATTATGCGCAGTATGAATCGAATCTGAATTTCACAATTGGCGGCCTCCCCATGTGAGTCTTTTCCCGCCAGCTCACAGATGGAGCAGAGAGATTCTCTTCGATTTGTAAGTGAAGAGATGTTAATATTTGCTGAGAATCGGCCTGCTATTACTTTTGAGAGGTATTGTGAAATTATTTCCAGCTGGATAACGCCAGTTGTGTGATATCATCAATTTTGAGCCACATTGCGATTATAGGCACTTGTTTTGTAGCATTAAGCATATAGATGTGTAATTGGCAGCGGCCTTCAGTTTCCCACGAAAAATTAATAAAGTACAATTCTCTAACCTCTCCATCAGCTGGACAGAGACTGAATACTTTTCGCCATTTCCAGTGACAGGGTGATGGCTAAGCAGTGGGGTGATGTAGTATAAGGGGGGAGGGCGGGATGGGGAGGGGTGGTGCGAGTTAGGTTAGCAGAAATACTCCAGTGGCCACATTTCCCACAAAAATTTGAATTCCCTGCCATGACATCAGTGCAACATCGCCACATCTATGGCCGCCATCTTCGATCCGCCATCTTGGATGAATCTGGCAACAATGCAAGGTGTGCCAGAAACCAACTAGAGCCACTACTATTGTGAGAAGTGTAATTTTATGCTCCTTACGGAATGCTGTCCCAAATATCATACTAGAAGTAACGTAAACTTTGATTCTGGATAATTTTTGCATAAAAAATACTGTAAATGTAAATTACTGTAAAATAAATAATAATTTTATAATGCTATTATGAACTCATAAGGAACAACAATATCCTCACCTCTTGTCATCCATTTATTAAGAAATGTAAAGATGAAACAGGTGCCAAGTACTTGCGTCTTCAAATGAAGACAGCCCAGAATCTCACAATTAGTCCCTAAATGTACAAAACGTCCTCATATTTCCATAAATTGAGTCCTAGGATACTGTTTTCCTAAAATTAACAATAGTTGTTAATCAAAAATAAATTTGGTGCTAATAGTTAATATAAGGAATTAACTGTAAAAAAGTGTCTTAAGACTACCAGTTATCAAGTAATACCAAATAATCGTAATAATTAATATGTGCCATGACATAAATATGCTTATTATTAAAAGATTGCCGTTTTGTTGTGTGTACTCACTTTGCAACTGAAACAAGTTTCTGTTAGTAGTTAAGAGTGTTTTGAATGCAAGCATCCGAAAGTGAAAGTGTTAAGTCATGATATGTTCACTACAGCCTGTGTCACATAAATAAACTTCCACCGAAAAGGTAGGTAAAGACATAAATGAAACGATCTAGACATGTAACTCACTTAACTCTTTCAGATCTTCTGGCTACAATCATTATAATAACTTTTACTGTGTATTAGCTGTCACAGAAGTATTTTTCCAAATGGAAACCTGAGGTACACATTTGTGAATGTTCAGCCTATTCATCATGCGCAAGTGCAGCCAACTGTTGGGTACCACTATGAAAATATCAGCCAGTCAGTGTAGTTGTGTGTAGCAGCTCCTGACCACCAGACTACACGGATATGGTTGGTTCGCAATGTTCCACTGTGTAATTGAATATTATTATTATTATGCTGCATGGTAGCTAGTGAATGATCATTTTACTATTTATAACAATCAAGTATAATTCGTATTTCGATACTTCAGTCCATAAAATAAAGCCAACAGTACAAAGTCTGTTTTGAAAAAGGGTACTTATTTTTGAATAATTCTTGCATCTAAGTTATCAAAAAATCACCCAAGAAAAATTTTCCTTCATGCAGAAAATATTCAGGTCTCAAAGAATTAAGGTATACACTGAAATAAATGAATCTCTCTGTACAGGGTTAAATATCTGTACATAATTTCGGTGGTACAGCAAACAAATAAATTTCAGCAAGTGATAATGGCAGCATGCTGCCATAAAGCGTCATACTAATAAATAGTTGTAAAAGAGAATGAAGCAGTAAAAATTATTTATAAAAGATAAATTAAAACAAAGTGAGCAGTATCCATGAGACAGTGGTTTAATTTTCTTACTCTGGTTACAAGTCCAGAAAAAAAAATTCAATGACAGCAACAGCAAATTCAGTTTAAACACAAAAGAACAAATTCTGAAATCCTGGGAACGTTATTTCCCTAAAATTCGATACAATGTAAGCAATCCAGAGACGCTAAATTACCGCGCACGCAGAGTGCGCACCGGACGACGATGGCAGTTCTCATGTCGTGAGAAGTTCCTCAGCAACGGTAACGCAATAAATTAGTGCGTGCCGCAGCTACAGGACGCTAATCCGCCGGCCTAAAGCCCGTATTTATGGCCCAGAGACACGCGCGCGCTGCGTGCTGCGTGCCGGCAACTCCGTCCTCAGGAATGACGCCGTAGCTGATGCCCCGGTAAACAAAGCTTCTATATATCATATTAGTCGACGGTTACACAAATTTCCAGGTGGTGAACATCGCAGCAATTCAGTGAATGTGGTACCTAGTCGTCACAGTTCCTACAATTTCTCATTCTGTCGAATCACTGATTATCTTTAAATGTGAACATTTCAAGGTCAGTTTTACCGCGACTGTTACCAATATCAGCTGAAATTACAATTTACTGCAACCACTTGCTATATAATTATCACGATGTAAACAAGACTGAGAAAGGAGAAAGTGACCACTGAAAACAGTGCCATAGGTTACCCAAAAGTCATGCATGAGTTACTAGTTAACTTTAAGTACACCTCATGGTGGAACATTAGCCCTCAAAACCACATTACGGAAATAAAAAGAAGTTGCAGCTCGTTCTAAATAGCGTCTAAGGTGATATATCTTACCACATTACTTAATTCATAGTTATAATATCAATCGTCCTCGAGATCGTCATTGCCTGACATAATTTGTACCAAATTCTTAGCCCACGCTTACGACAAATTTCGTTATTCCTGCTCCTGTTTACATCAAATATTTTCAGCTTTTTCTTGAAATGTGGGAGACTTCTAAACACTGACAATTACGTCGTACATTAAAGTGTCTGATGTTTGATTACGGCACATGAAAGCATGTAATTTCTCCATTATTGATGATGTGACGCCCGAAATTAGACGTCTGCACGGCAGTTGCAGGTGATTACTACATAAAATCTGAAGAGATTTATGGGTGAAATCGTCGATAGGCCGCAAAAAAACAGAAAGGCTGCTGAAATTACAGGCATGAAAATCAGATGACACAGAAGACGATTTATGAGTTGGAAGCGCTACCAGGGAGTCTGTAAGAGGTACAAAACAGCAAATTGTTCGTATTTCGAGGAGCAGGAAGACATTCCTTTTGAAGCGTCGAGATATTATTGCAATAGAGGAAAGACTAATAGGAAATAGTGTTGTTCGTGTTCTGCATTTTGCTGTCACCGTGACCGATAATTTAAGCTATATGTCAAACTCAGCTACTGTTATGGAAAATGGCGTCTTCCACTTGTGGTTGAATGGTTCTTAAATATATTATCCTACGGAGAAAGCTACATATATTGATGTGGGGCCGTGTTACTTAGTAATAAAGGTCACCTAGTGTTGTTCGATGAACATAAGTAGCAGTGAAAATCAAAGCAGAAAGGCTGCTGAAATTACAGGCATGAAAATCAGATGACACAGAAGACGATTTATGAGTTGGAAGCGCTACCAGGGAGTCTGTAAGAGGTACAAAACAGCAAATTGTTCGTATTTCGAGGAGCAGGAAGACATTCCTTTTGAAGCGTCGAGATATTATTGCAATAGAGGAAAGACTAATAGGAAATAGTGTTGTTCGTGTTCTGCATTTTGCTGTCACCGTGACCGATAATTTAAGCTATATGTCAAACTCAGCTACTGTTATGGAAAATGTACAGTAGCTAAGGTTAGTTTGTAATACAGGTCACCTGAAGCCGTTCGTTGAACGTAATTGGTGGTGAAAATTGAAGCATTTACGTAACAGCAGAATAGGTGCTTATTTATATATACGTTAATGAATAACCTTAATTGAAACAAGTCAGCTGGAGCCATTATTTTATAATATACCTTCGAAGTTATTGTTTTGTAGCCATTGATGAGTACAGAAATAGAAAGACTTTTCTTTTAAATCTGGAGTTAAAATATATTGGCCAAGACAATTATAATTAAATCCTCACGGAAGTATTATCTACACAGTAATGATGACTGTACGAGCTAATAACTATGGAAATAATTGAACAATATTGATGTTGGTCAGAGTAGGTCAGAGAGTAGCAGTAGCTACTGGGTTACCTTAAAAGTTCGCTTTTATGATACTTCCACTAAAATAATCTCATTTCATGAATATGTTCCATCAAAACATATTGTTACACAATCATTTTGAAATAATGCTAGCTTCCATCCTCTTTAAACCAAATATATTGTTAGACAATTCGCACACTCTGCTACCGCTACCGTCCTAATTACCCTTACCAACTTCCTTAATCTCAAACACAGTCTTACAAAGAATTTGATTACATCGACATCACAGAGGTTGAATACATTTATCAAATTAGCATTATCATTCACATTTATGGCCGAAACCTCCTGAAAATCGTTGTGACTATTAGGACAGCACCCTTTCAGCAAGGACAGCCGCCTTTCATCACGCCTTCCCTGTTAAACAAGACTGTTTCTGACTATTTTCTGCTGGTACAATAGCAGGAGTTATTCAAAACATTCTCCAAAAGAAACAATCACAGAAGTGTTGGACCAAATGTGTGTATACAAAATACCAGTGAACAAGTACACTGTGATACGGATATGTACAATCCTCTACTGACAGCCCGGAACTAGAAGAGCTCCAATCACTGATGTGGAATTGCCATAATGACCAGTGTTTCCATTGGTCCACCTTTCATAAGCTGAGACATGGTGTGAGACTCAGGTTAGTGCCACAGCAAATTGCATGCAGTCATCCAGCATAATCTTCCCACTAAGCTTTGTGTGTGCATATTAACCAAGATCGTCCCTCAGGCATTTCCAAAATACATGAAACAAATTTACAAAGTAATTAGATAACTAGTTACATACATTTTAGTGCTAAAATCAACTATCTTGAAAGATATTGTAATTTCCTGTGCATGTGCCTCATTTAAGAATCCAGGTACATACAGTAAAAATGATTACTTTTACCATGGGCATCATATAAACTGTATACAAGGTTTGTCAGTAAAGTTCTGGTGTCATTTGAACCAGCTGCCTACACAAATAAATATGCTTCATCAATCTGGTATCAATTTTCTAAAGTACCTCACATAATTGAAAAGACTTGGATCCAGTTTCTTAAGTTACATTAATTTATCCATCTGGTCAAAATCGTAACTACCACATATCTCAATGACATCAGGGATAAGTACGGTGATTACCAAAGTAGCTAATTATGTTATTATGGTATACAGATTTCTTAGAATAGAAAACCTTGTTAGAGTACAATTGAAGTCAGTCATCTCATACTATTGGAGCGGAATTCTTTGATTTAACATCGTCATCAGCATTTGTCAGATTCATTGGTATCATTATGACTACTTAAACCGTTGTTATCCCTGGTGATGAAAGAGTAACATGTTAGTTACATTTTCATTAATAAGCTTGCAAGGAGGCAAGGCGGGCAGGGGTCGAATCCCGAGGCAGGAAGTCTACCTCCTCCCACCTACAAAGTGCACTGTCACAATGCTTTTTTTAAAAATATGAATTAAAAGTCAACCATACAATGGAGCAATACGCCAAAAATTAAGACATCATGTGAACTAAAAAGGGCCATCTTGTCGGCTGGGAACACCTTATCGAAGCGGGCGGCCTCTAAGAGGTAGTCGTCATTTCAAAGGTCATCGCCATCAACATTCGGAGTGTCTGGGTCCGCTGCACATTCAGAGACTGTCTGTAATAAGACCTGCACCAAGGTGGCCGGACCTTCCCCGTAAGGGGCCTCCCGGCCAATGACGCCAAACGCTCACTTCCATTTCCATTTCTATTACCGTAAGGGGATCGTGGAAATATCACTTCTGTAATTCAACGTCACACAACCGGCAGACCCCTGATGGCGGTGGATCCATGAACGACGACTCTAAACAGTTAACAAACGGGGTCTGATATTGTATTCTGTTTTTTAAGACCATGAACTCGTCCATCACGTATTGCCACAAATCGAGGACCCTTTTCGCTATCGCGGAACATGTAATGTACCGCCATTCCCTTTACTCAATTGGCTGCATTCATCCCGGTCGACGGCAAAAAGACGACGTCGAAATGAAAGAGTCCATGGGCACCATCGAAACAAGGGGCGGGGTAGGTGGAAAGCCGGTATCTGCTGGATCAGTTTCCAGCAATCGCGTGCGAGCCACAGTTCAATTGTTGTTCGACCGTGTGTAGCGATTGCACCAGCTGCACGGACCACGCAAGTCCAATTCCCCCTATAACAGAAACTTCAATTAATATCCTGAACGCAAATTCCAAGTGCTAACATTCGAGTATTTGTTTTCTATCCCCACACACAACACCGCTGTGAAAAGAATATTTTCTCTCATATCGGCCAGGTGGACAGATGAAAGAAATCGACTGGTGCGAGCGACTGTGGAATCAATATTAGCGCCAGTTTAACTAGAAGCTGACCTGCTTGGAGTTTTATAAATACCTAAACGGAAAACAATGGTTGTTTCAAAAGATGATATCTTCCGAAAAATGTGGTGTAGCAACTACTCCTGCCGTAACAAATTCCATATATCTGTGTCGTAAGCAAAATATAACTATATTAAATAAAAATTTTTACTTAATTTCTACACCTCCATCTCAGAGGGTCTCAATGAGTTCTAAGTTAGATATGGCAACTCTACCCAATGTCATAAATATGACAATAAGCTGCACGTTCACCTCATCTGGGCATGATTGGTTGTGATCAGTTCCAGAAAAGTTCCAGCAACGTTAGATATTCCCAGGATCCATCACGTACTTACACCGTTGTTCACGTGAGGAAATAGTTATTTTTCTGTTGTAAGTGTTCTTTAGATTATTTAGGGACGCTATGTTTGTAGGATACTTCTCACATGCATATGATGTTCTGGCAGCTTTACTCTCGTTCTGAAATAGGCCTACTCCTTGGTCACTTCGTTGCTATTTCGACGTTAAATAAGCTTGTCTTATACCCTCCCTCAGACAATTTCGTCGTTCTCGGGCTTAAAGAGTGCCTGATATCATTTAACACGATTATATCTTTATTAATCTTCTAAAAAAATTTAGTAATCCGGATTCAAACACATTATTTCGACTTTATTTTCAAAACAGTGCCTGTGACGTGACTCTTAATATGAATTACTATATTCGGCCAACACTGCAAATGGCAATGCTAACAAACTACCAGTATAGCCACTGTGGAAAAATGCACTGTACACGAACAAAGGTGCAGGTCCAACCGGATATGCTGTTTTGCTGTGGCAATAACAAATTTTTGAAACACGAAAACGCTTCAAGACTTACTGAATAAACGCTCCATGGAGTTCTTGCAGCGACAGATTTGTCAATCTCGAGCTTCCGAGGACTTTCAGAGTTCTCATCACCAGGAGATATTTCATTAGGCACTTAGGCACTTTGGTTGGCCGAAGTATGCCATGGAGACTTGGAATCATGAAACTTCCGGATGGCACCGGAAATAATGTCGACATCTGTGACTGAACAACACTGGAAGCGAAGCGTGGATGATTCACCTGATTTCTTCGTTGTCTTTCAGCACAAAAGTGGCCGTTTCCATTCACCACTAAGGGTATAACCACACTCCGGGCTAAAGTTTTTGTTACACATTCTGATCCAACGGCTTCTTTGATGACAGAATCTTGGTAGAGAAGGTAAGGGATGAGATTTCCATTTCATCGAATATAATCGTATCTTCATGAATCTGTGTTCGGGAGCAACAGTTTTGTCGGAATCGTGATACTTGATGCGGCGTCAGTGTACTGTGAAGTGTTCTGAAATACACTGACGGGAAAACAAATCAAAACATCAAAAGTAATTAATACAGAGATATTTTGGGAATACATTCGTCTAGATGACATTTTGTAACGTCTTCTGGAAAAATTTAGTGCAAAATATAAGTGAATTGTGTCATAATGACGTATAAAACGGAACAAGGATCAAAGGAATTTTATCGGAGTTTGCAGTTGGATATACAAGTCTCAACTCTCTCTCCAACAAAAAAGAAGATTACTTAGAGAGAATTATTTCTTTTGAAATGTAAAGACTGTGTTCTTCTTTGAGAACATTCTACTTTGTGTCTTATCGCTGCATGCTCTTATTTTGGTAGAGAGATAAAAGTCCTGCACTACTGGAAATTATGTATTTGTTATCTTTAAAATATAATTTATGTTTGTTAAAATATGTTGTTGTTGTGGTCTAAAGTCCTGAGACTGGTTTGATGCAGCTCTCCATGCTACTCTAGCCTGTGCAAGCTTCTTCATCTCCCAATACGTACTGCAGCCTACATCCTTCTGAATCTGCTTAGTGTATTCATCTCTTGTTCTCACTCTACGATTTTTACCCTCCTCGCTGCCCTCCAATACTAAATTGGTGATCCCTTGATGCCTCAGAACATATCTTACCAACCGAATTTTTCTTGTTTCCTTTAGTGCTTGCTCAATATACAGATTGAATAACATCGGAGAGAGGCTACAACCCTGTCTCACTCCCTTCCCAACCATTGCTTCCCTTTCATGTCCCTCCACTCTTATAACTGCCATCTCGTTTCTGTACAAATTGTATACAGCCTTTCGCTCCCTGTAGTTTACCCCTGCTCCTTCAGAATTTGAAAGAGAGTATTCCAGTCAACATTGTCAAAAGCTTTCTCTAAGTCTACAAATGCTAGAAACGTAGGTTTGCCTTTTCTTAATCTAGCTTCTAAGATAAGTCGTAGGGTCAGTATTGCCTCACGTGTTCCCATATTTCTATGGAATCCAAACTGATCATCCCCGATGTCGGCTTCTATCAGTTTTTCCATTCGTCTGTAAAGAATTCGCGTTAGTATTTTGCAGCCGTTACTTATGAAACTGATAGTTCGGTAATTTTCACATCTGTCAACGCATGCTTTCTTTGGGATTGGAATTATTATATTCTATTTGAAGTATGAGGGTATTTCAGCTGTCTCATACATCTTGCTCACCAGATGGTAGAGTTTTGTCAGGACTGGCTCTCCCAAGGCTGTCAGTAGTTCTAATGGAATGTTGTCTACTCCCGGGGCCTTGTTTCGACTTAGGTCTTTCAGTGCTCTATCAAATTCTTCACTCAGTATCATATCTCTCATTTCATCTTCATCTACATCCTCTTCCCTTTCTATAAGATTGCCCTCAAGTACATCGCCCTTGTATAGTCCCTGTGTGTGCTCCTTCCACCTTTCTGTTTTCCCTTCTTTGCTTAGAACTGGGTTTCCATCTGAGCTCTTGATATTCATACAAGTGGTCCTCTTTTCTCCAAAGGTCTCTTTAATTTTCCTGTAGGCAGAATCTATCTTACCCCCAGTGAGATAAGCCTCTACATCCTTACATGTGTCCTCTAGCCATCCCTGCTTAGCCATTTTGCACTTCCTGTCGATCTCATTTTTGAGACGTTTGTATTCCTTTTTGCTGCTTCATTTACTGCATTTTTATATTTTCTCCTTTCATCAGTTAAATTCAGTATTTCTTCTCTTACCCAAGAATTTCTACTAGTCCTCGTCTTTTTACCTACTTGATCCTCTGCTGCCTTCACTACTTCATCCCTCAAAGCTACCCATTCTTCTTCTACTGTATTTCTTTCCCCCATTCTTGTCAATTGTTGCCTTATGCTCTTCCAGAAACTCTGTATAACCTGTGGTTTACTCAGTTTATCCTGGTCCCATCTCCTTAAATTCCCACCTTTTTGTAGTTTCTTCAGTTTTAATCTAATCATAACCAATCGATTGTGGTCAGAGTCCACATCTGATCCTGGAAATGTCTTACAATTTAAAACCTGGTTGCTAAATCGCTGTCTTACCATTATATAATCTATCTGAAACCTGTCAGTATCTCCAGGCTTCCATGTATACAACCTCCTTTTATGATTCTTGAACAAAGTGTTAGCTATGATTAAGTTGTGCTCTGTGCAAAATTCTACCAGGCGGCTTCCTCTTCTATTTCTTCCCCCAATCGATATTCACCAACTACGATTCCTTCTCTTCCTTTTCCTACTATCGAATTCCAGTCACCCATGACTATTAAATTTTCGTCTCCTTTCACTATATGAATAATTTCTTTTATCTCATTATAAATTTCTTCAATTTCTTCGTCATCTGCAGAGCTCGTTGGCATATAGACTTGTACTACTGTCGTAGGCGTGGGATTCGTGTCTATCTAGGCCACAATAATGCGTTCACTATGCTGTTTGTAGTAGCTTACCCGAACTTCTTTTTTTTTACTCATTATTAAACCTACTCTTGCAATACCCCTATTTTATTTTGTATTTATAACCCTGTATTCACCTGACCAAAAGTCTTGTCACCTGCCACCGAACTTCACTAATTCCCACTATATCTTACTTTAACCTATCCATTTCCCTTTTTAAATTTTCTAATCTACCTGCCCGATTAAGGGATCTGACATTCCACGCTCCGATCCGTAGAACGCCAGTTTTCTTTCTCCTGATACCGATGTCCTCCTGAGTAGTCCCCGTCGGGAGATCGGAATGGGGGACTATTTTATGTGATTTTATCTATGTAAAAGTTTACATCCTATCTCTGAGTATCGGCAGAATTAATATCAGACGGCGATTTCATTGTTGGTAGCCAATACTTCCTTGATTACTAAATAGTTTAAATACGGTCACAGTGGCCAACTTATTCAGAAAAAAAACCACGTCGTTACTCACGAAGATTTTTTTCGCAAGTGCTACTAACAAGATTTTCCGGAATTTCAGCAAATTTTACGAGCACCAGACTGCAGACTGGCGAGAATGTTGCAGTATTGACGCAGCAAGCTCTTTTATCTTCTGTCAAAAGTATTAAATGTTCTCTATAGGTTAAAGCAAATGCTACATTCCATCGGCAACACATATAAAGGACCTTATTTTCCCTGTAAATAAGAGACTGTCGGGCTCTTGACTGAAAAATTGCTGTTATGAGGAGACGGCAAAGTCTCACTTAGAGAATCGTCAGCCATTGTTTGGGAAATCCTCCTTACGGTGAGACAAACAATATTGCGTTAGGAATTCATAAGAGTGTTGTAATTGTATCTCTCTTATAACTACACGGGCAAAAACTGTTGGAACGTCCGTGTATAAAAGCCTGCAACTACAAATAACGAAACCCATTCCATATTATTACAATAATAAAAACCTCTCCAGAATTACAATATGTAAGTGATTAACATTGTACAGTTGGACTGCATGTGTGCAAACGTGTATGCATTGTGTTGTACAGGTGCTGGACATCAGTTTGTAGGGTGAAGTTACATACGTGTTGCCCTTATTCGTTCTATACAGGGACGGTTAATACGGGTTGTTCAAAAAGTCTCTCCGCAGTGCCGTATGCCGCAGTGAATATACCGAAATGAAACTCAGTGAAATACAAGTTATTAATTTATTGACTGTTCGTTTCCACTTACAAATTTTCTCATTAATTGTTGAAAGTGCCCTCCCTGTTGCTGAATACAAAATTCAATTCGTCTGACCATGTTTCCAAACACAAGCTGTAACATTTCTTCTGTAACAGAAGCAGTGAAAGTTGATATAGCAGTTTTCAATTCATGGATGGATTTTGGACGGTTTGTATAGACAGTTCCTTTCGCTGCACCCCAGGAGAAAAAGTCAGGTGGTGTCAGGTCAGGCGATCGTGGAGGCCAAAGTCCCTGTGAAATTATGCGATCACCAAAAACAGCAGCAAGCAATGACGTTGGAACGCGAGCTGTATGTGCGGTTGCACCATCTTGTTGAAATTAACCGATCAGTATTTCACTTAACACTAGTTCTCCTATGAATGGGTACAGAATATCACTGCAATATCATTGTGCGTTTATTGTTTCGTTGAAAAATATGGGACCTACAATCCGATGTCTAGAAATTGCAATCCAGACACCTATTTTCACAGAATGAAGTGGTTTCTCACGAATACAGTACGGATCTGCCGTACTCCATATAAGAGAATTTTGCGAGTTCATGTACCCGAATAAAAGAAACTACGCCTCATCAGCGAAAAACGTTTCATTAAGAATATTCCTTCCATTTTGTTCAACGAAATTTTTGAACCATTGACAATAATGCAGTCTCTTGCCATGATCAGTATATTTCAGTTCTTGCACGACTGTCACTTTGTATGGGAAAAGTTCTAATTTTTTCCGTACAGCTGTGTGAGCCGTTCCGACACTAACATCGATTTCCTGGGCGAGTTTTCTTACTGAATTGTTCGGAGGTATGGACATTTTATCGGAAATATCGAGTAGTTCTCCCTCAGAGAAAACGGTAGGAGGACCACTTCTCGGTGTATCTGTCACTGAACCCGTACTTCGAAATTGGTTAATCAAATCTCACACAGTATCGCGATGTGGGATTGTTGTCTCCGGGAAAACTGAATTAAATGTTTGACGAACTGAAACTGTGTATTTACCGCAAGCTTTGAACACTTGTTTGACTAAAAACACACGTTCTTCAATAGTTAGCATTTTAATAGTGACAAAAACGAAACTAACGAGCAAAGGAACTAAACTATAACTTTCACGTCAACACGTAACGACACACACCAACGATACTACTGACGCTGGCTGAGATAAACGAAACAGTAGAATGTTGGGAGAGTCCACTTGAAGGAAAGTAACCCAGGTAGGCGAAAAATCATACGGCATGCGCGGCTAACAACCGTATGGCACGTCGGAGAGACTTTTTGAACATCCAGTGCTATTTGTGGATGATAGAGTTGATGTCCAATGATATCCCATATGTTCCCATTGGAGACAGAACTGGTAATCGGTCAGACCAAGGCAACACGTCGACACGGATCATGTTGGGTTACAACGGTAGTATTTGAGCGAGCGTTATCCTGTTGGAAAACTACCCTTGGAATGTTGCTCATGAATGGCAGCACGACAGGTCGAAACACCAGCTTGAAGTAAGGGTGCATGGAATAACCATGAGTGCTCCTGCTTTCATACGAAATCGCACAGTGTATCACAACTCTAGGTGTAGATTCATTATATCTTGCACGCAGACAGATTCGTTTCAGGTCCTCAACTAGCCTCCTTGTAACCAAGACACAGCCATCACTGGCACCGAGGCAGAACCAACTTTCATCAGAAAACAAAAAAGACCACAATCCTTCGGTCCAATGAGTTCTTGTTTGACACGACTGAAGTCGCAAATGACGATGGTTTAGGATCGGTGTGGTGCACGCTGCAGGACGTCTGGCTCGGGGCTGTACTTGAAGTACCCTATTTGTAACAGTTAGTTGCGTCAATGTGGCGCCAACTGCTTGTCAGATTGCTGCTGCAGACGGAGTACGATGTGAACCATACACTGAACACGATGATCTTCCCTCTCGGTAGTATCACGTGACCGTCCGCTCCCTGTCTTCTTGTGACTGCATTCTCGTGACCCCCGCAACCAGCAATCGTGTACAATGGCTACATTCCTTCCACGTCTTTCCGCATTATCGCAGAAGGAACGTTCAGCTTCTCGTAGCGCTATTACACGAGCTCGTTCAAACACAGTCAGTTGCTGATAATGGCGTCTTTGTTGCCTCAGATAAAGGCGT
Source organism: Schistocerca cancellata (assembly GCF_023864275.1). NCBI lineage: Eukaryota > Metazoa > Arthropoda > Insecta > Orthoptera > Acrididae > Schistocerca > Schistocerca cancellata. The sequence continues at coordinate 1,014,670,355 of NC_064626.1, forward strand.
TCTTGACTACCATGGGCTCAACGCGTATAACCACAAAGTTAACTGACGCTCACGACCGTTACAGTGCGCATTTAAAGCAAACGTGATTTGCGTCCTCATAGTGATGCTACTAGTGCCACTCTTATGCGACTAGCGTCAAATCTTACTAGACATCATCTTTCAGACGTAGAAACATGCCTACTATCTTTCGTTTACGTAGCATAACTTCTTCTTGGCACTGCGAGTTTTTTTCGTCAGTGCAGTTTTTGATGACTTACCAGTGTAGCTGCTTTCACATCCGCAAGGCTTTTAATAAATTCCAAGAACTGTCTTTTCGTGGGTGCAGCATTTCATTGAATTAATTGTGCGTTCGAAAAATGGACTGTACACCGAGAAACCAGCTGAAGCATGTACTGTATAGAGAAATCGCATTGCTGTGAATGTTCTTCAGTCACAGATGTACGTTGACGTATGGCTGAAACACAACCATCAGTTTGAATTACGCCGGGCGCTGTGGCCGAGCTGTGCTAGGCGCTTCAGTCCGGAACGGCGCTGCTGCTACGGTCGCAGGTTTGAATCCTGCCTCGGGCATGGATGTGTGTGACGTCCTTAGGTTAGTTAGGTTTAAGTAGTTCTAAGTTCTATGGGACTGATGACCTCAGATGTTAAGTCCCATAGTACTTGGAGCCATTTGATTTTGAGTATGAATTACAGTTGAAGACAGTCGCCATCTGACTTGAGTAGGTGTGCGGTGCTTTACTCTTAATACTGTTTTATTAACGCAACAGCAATAGTATTGCTGCCCTTCGCAATCATCGACATATATCAGAAATATGGAGACGTGGCTAAAGAATATGACTCGTAAATTCAAATTAACTGGCGGTCTGGGGATTGCTGCTGGAAGAGGCCACAAATTGCTGAAGACGCTACTGTTGCTCTGACTGACAATGATGGAAGAAAAGTGCGTGCGACCTTCAAGCAGTGCACGACCTGTGTCACGACAGCTGAACATTCCATGGTCCACCGTTATTTCGGGCAGTGGTAGACAAAAATTCAAGTACGGTTCCAGGCTGTCGTGGATGCATGTGATCGTCACATTGGACAACTATTGTGACCTGCAACATAAAGTTGGTACGCGGTTAACAAATATTTTCTTCTCATGTGGAAATAAAAATGTGTTTCTTTCAGTGATTTATTCGCTACTTCTCTTACACATCTCTTTATAAATGTTTCCACTAACTTCCATTATCCTGCAATCACCCTTTCTTCATGGGAGCCCACTCAAGTAGCGAAAGTGTAATTATAACCACCCTGAACTTAGTGCGATAAGCTAATGATTCTAGATCACCCGGAAATATTTGTTACATCGTTGCTTCAGCAAAAGATATATATCATTTCATAATATATTCGATCGGTAACTTCGTCAAATGAAAAATCACTCTGTGACAGATGAAGTTTCTGTTTCCGGTCTTCACTTTTCACCAAAAGTCACTGGACGCCATCGATAGTTAACCAAGTCATTGCGCCGTCACCCAGAAATGTCTCATCTCCCAAAAATCCGGTGCAGGCACAGATGCAAAATGCGCTCTAAAGGGTATCAACAACAAGCGATGAACAGATAAGAATTCCATTAATGGCTATCGCCACCTTGCAGACGATCCCATATCGATGTCACACGACTACCCCGTGAGCTCGCAGGCTAGCGGGAAAGTCCTAGAAGCAACTTCCTTTTTATGAAAGGTGCCCTGTTAGGCTGCGAAACTCCATTAAACAGTTTTCTGTTTGCCAAACTACATTTTGAAGGACACAGCGCGCAGGCAGCGCCGGAGGCCTGTGATGACAACGACACCGCAGCGCAGCAAGTGATTTTGAGATAACGCAGTTATAGAAGCCGTGGCGCGGCGCGGCGCCGAGTTGGTAACTCCATTACATTCCAGCCGGGCCTCGCCGGCGTGGCGTGCAACTTGCTCGCCGTACTGTGCCCTACTCTGGACCGAGGGAGCTGCGCGGCGCCACGCCTGAGTGGGCACCCACCACACGGCGTAGACCAGACCACGTCCCTCCGTCCAGAGTTACAACTCGCCCAGAGTCCGCAGTTCTGGGTCAACCTGCAATACTACAGCACGTAATATTGCTGCAAGCTATCCTATAGCGAGGGATGTGTTTGCTGTGGTCTTCAGGCTGAAGACTCGTTTCATGCAGCTTCGCCGCCATTGTCTATAGTTGAGTGCGCTTTCGTCTTTGCGTAACTACTGCGGTCAACTTTCGATCTCCATTTTCAATATTTACCTCAATATCCGCCACTCTTCACCTCCTTCCGACACCAAATTAAAGATCAATTAACGATTACTTGAGCCACAGGTTGTGCCCTCTCACATCTATCTTGTACTCAATTACACATATTACAAGTGTCTATTCTTCTTTCGTCTGACATTAAACATTAGATACTTTTAAAGTAAAGTGCAAGTGAGGAGAGGTGCTTTTTGCTTACCTTTTCAAAATGTTGTAATCTAATCAGTTACCTTACATTTTGAAACCAATATTTAATGATGTTAATGGAATCTTCTACCAAATGCCATAGTTTTTAAAATTTTTCAGTTACAGTTAACCCAAAATTTATGTCTTACGAGTAGATGTCACACATCCAATAAATGTCCTGCTCAATATTTTCAGGCTCAGGGCCTCGATTTCACATCAGTATCTCTTTAAATCGTCTGTTGTGAGTGAAAGTCAACAACAACTAACGAAATTTTCATAAAGTTCATTGCCCCCTCCCAATTGGTAGTACATGTTAGTGATAATATCTTGATATTGGTAAGAGTGTGTCTAAAAATATTTTCAGTTTCTGGACCCTACTTACACATCAGCACGACTTTTAAAAGTATGTTGTTGACATAAATAACAAATAGCGATTTTTTTTCAATTTTTAGATTGGCCATGAAGCACCCTGCGTTATGGAAAATGTGTTGGTATTGCTGGCGATAATATTGTCCAAGTTACACTTTTATACAATAAAACACTCCAGACAAATACTACAAAAAAAACTTCCTAGCACTTATATTTATATTACATTTTGAAAAATCTCATTTTCAGAAAGGCTTTGCTTGTAACTGCCGGTATGCTTTTTTTATCCTCCAAACTTCGACTGTCCTTGTTATTTTAGTGTCTAAATAGTAAACCTCGTCTAATACTCGTACTTCCAGTGTCTCATTTCCTAATCTAATCCCTCAACAGTATCAAATTTAACAACAGATACTTTCAACAAACTCTATTTTGTTTTGTTGATGTTCATTTTACGGCCTGTTTCTGAGGTGCTATACATATCAAGTAGTTCTAGCGTCATTGATTCATAATCAAAACGCCTTCGGTCCCGGGTTCGATCCCCGCCACTGCCCAAATATTGATAAACAATCAGCATTGGCGGCCGAAGACTTCCGGCAAAAGAAGTCAGCCTCATTCTGCCAACGGCCTTGGCAAAGAGGGCGGAGGAGCGGATGGAGGTTCAGGGTACTCTCTTGTCCTAGGGGTGGGAAATTGCCCTAAAGGCGGAAGAATCAGCAATGATCAACGACATGAGGATGCAGAAGGCAATGGAAACCACTGCATTAAAGACATGTAACGTGTATTCACAGGACGTGTGGCCTGTAATTGAAGAAGTGTCATGATGATCTCTCCATTGGCAAAAGATTCTGGAATAGTCCCCCATTCGGATCTCCGGGAGGGGACTGCCAAGTGGGAGGTTACCATGAGAAAAAGATTGAATAATCAACGAAAGGATAACGTTGTACGAGTCGGGGCGTGGAATGTCAGAAGCTTGAACGTGGTAGGGAAACTAGAAAATCTGAAAAGGGCAATGCAAAGGCTCAATCTAGATATAGTAGGGGTCAGTGAAGTGAAGTGGAAGGAAGACAAGGATTTCTGGTCAGATGAGTATCGGGTAATATCAACAGCAGCAGAAAATGGTATAACAGGTGTAGGATTCGTTATGAATAGGAAGGTAGGGCAGAGGGTGTGTTACTGTGAACAGTTCAGTGACCGGGTTGTTCTAATCAGAATCGACAGCAGACCAACACCGACAACGGTAGTTCAGGTATACATTCCGACGTCGCAAGCTGAAGATGAACAGATAGAGAAAGTTTATGAGGATATTGAAAGGGTAATGCAGTATGTAAAGGGGGACAAAAATCTAATAGTCATGGGCGACTGGAATGCTGTTGTAGGGGAAGGAGTAGAAGAAAAGGTTACAGGAGAATATGGGCTTGGGACAAGGAATGAAAGAGGCGAAAGACTAATTGAGTTTCAGCTGGTAATAGCGAATACCCTGTTCAAGAATCACAGGAGGAGGAGGAATACTTGGAAAAGGCCGGGAGATACGGGAAGATTTCAATTAGATTACATCATAGTCAAACAGAGATTCCGAAATCAGATACTGGATTGTAAGGCGTACCCAGGAGCAGTTATAAACTCAGATCACAATATAGTAGTGATGAAGAGTAGGCTGAAGTTCAAGACATTACTCAGGAAGAATAAATACACAAAGAAGTGGGATACGGAAGTACTAAGGAATGACGAGATACGTTTGAAGTTCTCTAACGCTATAGATACAGCAATAAGGATTAGCGCAGTAGGCAGTACAGTTAAAGAAGAATGGACATCTCTAAAAAGGGGCATCACAGAAGTTGGGAAGGAAAACATAGGTACAAAGAAGGTAGCTGCGAAGAAACCATGGGTAACAAAAGAAATACTTCAGTTGATTGATGAAAGGAGGAAGTACAAACATCTTCCGGGAACATCAGACATACAGAAATACAAGTCGCTGAGGAATGAAATAGATAGGAAGTGCAGGGAAGCTAAGACGAAATGGCTGCAGGAAAAATGTGAAGACATCGAAAAAGATATGATTGTCGGAAGGACAGACTCAGCATACAGGAAAGTCAAAACAACCTTTAGTGACATTAAAAGCAACGGTGGTAACATTAAGAGTGCAACGGGAATTCAACTGTTAAATGCAGAGGAGAGAGCAGATAGGTGGAAAGAATACATTGAAAGCCTCTATGAGGGTGAAGATTTGTCTGATGTTATAGAAGAAGAAACAGGAGTCGATTTAGAAGAATAGGGGATCCAGTATTAGAATCGGAATTTAAAAGAGCTTTGGAAAAATGGCTCTGAGCACTATGGGACTTAACATCTATGGTCATCAGTCCCCTAGAACTTAGAACTACTTAAACCTAACTAACCTAAGGACAACACACAACACCCAGTCATCACGAGGCAGAGAAAGAGCCTTGGAGGACTTACGGTCAAATAAGGCAGAAGGGATAGATAACATTCCATTAGAATTTCTAAAATCATTGGGGGAAGTGGCAATAAAACGACTATTCACGTTGGTGTGTAGAATATATGAGTCTGGCGATATACCATCTGACTTTCGGAAAAGCATCATCCACACAATTCCGAAGACGGCAAGAGCTGACAAGTGCGAGAATTATCGCACAATCACCTTAACAGCTCATGCATTGAAGCTGCTTACAAGAATAATATACAGAAGAATGGAAAAGAAAATTGAGAATGCGCTAGTTGACGATCAGTTTGGCTTTAGGAAAAGTAAAGGGACGAGAGAGGCAATTCTGACGTTACGGCTAATAATGGAAGCAAGGCTAAAGAAAAATGAAGACACTTTCATAGGATTTGTCGACCTGGAAAAAGCGTTCGACAATATAAAATGGTGCAAGCAGTTCGAGATTCTGAAAAAAGTAGGGGTAAGCTATAGGGAGAGACGGGAGGATTTCTGGCGTGTAGTGTAGAGTGTAAGGAAAGCGGTGTCATCAGCGTAGTGATGGAGATGGACTATGGGGATGTTTTAGGTGTATCAGCAGTGTAGAGGAGATAAAAGAGGGAACTCCCTTTCATATCCTCTATGTCTTATAAATGCAGTCTGTACATGTTGGAGATAACATTCCACTCCCTGAATTTTATTCCTGCTACCTTCGGAATTTCAAAGGCAGTATTTTAGCGAACATTAGCAGAAGCTTTCTTTAAATGTGCAAAGGCTGAAAACGAACTACTAAACGCTGCATCCTTATCAGTCATCCAGCCTCAGTTTGACCTGATGACCAGCCAGGAGGAACCATCGTTGCTGTCATGACCAGAGTTGTGTGTAGAGACTACTCCTTTTCTTATACCCTCAAATCATCGACAAATTGAATCAAGTAGTCATCCTATTGTTCTACTTACGCACAGTAAGTGCAATTTCATTATTTGCTATCCTTCGTGCTGTTGCAGGTTTAATGGTCATTAGTGTAAAGTCTGCTTTTGATGATGTGACAGGACTACGAAAACAATGAAAGCTACATGGGTCGTTCAATAACAACATAATACCCGTTCAATTTGGCAGCGTTACACTATCTAACTGGGAGGGACTGTATGGCCGCGTGGTAGTACTCGACTGGTCAGCGTTGGAGCCAACGTCTTGCTGTATCAATAACCTCCCCATCAACTGCATACTGCTCCCGCAAACTGCATCCTTCATTGGGCCAAACAATGGAAGTCTGAAGGCGCGAATGCTGGCTATAGCGTGGATGAGGAAGAACAGTCCAAAGAAATTTTATGAGCTCCTATAGCGTACGCAGGCTTGTGTGAGGCCTTGCTTTGTGGAAGTTCTTTTTGCATTTTCGTGGCGTCGAACACGCTGAATGAGAGTGTCCGCACATTCCAACACTGCAGAAGTCATAGTAGTGTGCAGCCGACCGTGACGCGCGCGATCGGACATCTTTGCGCGACCTTGTCGCGATGTTGACAGACTATTCGCCCAACGACTCGCCGTGCTTTTGTTCACAGTCAGGTGCCATTCTGCAAGAGCCTATGAATATCTACTATGCTCAGGTATTCCATCAAAAGAAACTCAATGACAGGTTTTGCTCTAAAAGCACCTCCGTTACGGACGCAATTTTCGAGGCTATGGATGGCACCGCTACCCATTGGAAATACATGAGACTGTAGGGGCTGAAGCAGGAATATTACACGATGTCCCAAACAAATTTTGCGTTTCTTCGACGAAAATTGTGGAGAAAATAATGTATTGCATTAGTAACTGGACACTCCTCATAGATGAAAGTGATATCCTTTGTGAAGAGACTTTAGCAAGAACGGAGAAAGGGTTTGTGCTGCAGGGAAGTGAGAGAGGATACATCAAGCGGCAATCGCAGTGACGCGCGCGCCACGCGCAGTGTGAGTTCTGCAGAGCGCATAAACGACGCACACAGCGCGCCCGACCCGCAGGTGTCCGGCCGCGCCAGCATTTATCTCCGGCGAGTGGCTGGCCGCTCCGGACTGCTACTTCCGCTTCCGGTGACGCCAGCGCCCCTGGCGCGCGTCCATTAAATCAATGCCTGCCCCCTGCCGGCCAGTCGACTCGCGCTGTCAAAGCGGCAGACAGTGCCAGAGCCGGCGGCAAATTGCTCACAAATCCGTCCGGACCGCTGCGCACCGCTCCGGCCCGACGCACATTATAAAACTGCGCCACAAAAGCAGCAGGTTTCGTATTTCGTTGCAGAGGAAGCTACCGTGTGCGACTTTTGAGCGCTGCCGCTTCGTATACAAAGAGGAAACGAAACAACACGAACACGCTGGCGCTTACTCACCGAATAACCTGACAAGGCCCCAGGAGTAGACAACATTCCATTAGAACTACTGACAGCCTGGGGAGAGCTAGTCCTGGCAAAAACTCTACCATCTGGCGAGCAAGATGTATGAGATTTCAAGAAGAATATAATAATTTCAGTTCCAAAGAAAGGTGTTGACAGATCTGAAAATTACCGAACTATCAGTTTAATAAGCCACGGCTGCAAAATACAGGGTGAGGCAGTGAAACGGCACGATTTTGTAAAACCACCAAAGATTTATTTACAAGTAAAATCATAATAGTTGAACATGGATCTCAAGTACAAGAGTGGAAATTAAAGATTTAACTTAAAAACAATCATTTTTTAAATATGGTGTCAGTGAGGTGTCGTCCTTGGTTTTGCACACATTGTCTAAGCCTGAGATGAAATTGTCCCATGACGTTTCGTAGCATCTGTACTGGAATGTTGTTAATTTCCTGTCGAATTCGCTCCTTCAGGTCTTCTTTTGTTCTTGGTGGATTTTCCTGGAAGACTTTGCACTTGAGGTAGCCCCAAAGAAAAAAGTCTGGTGCCGTCAGATCTGGTGAACGGGCAGGCCTGGGGAAATCGCCATTCCTGCTGATTAGACGTCGTGGAAATGCAGGTCTGAGCAATTCCATTGAGACATTAGCAGTATGGCTTGTTGCACCATCTTGCTGGAAGAGTGTTTCAGCATCTGGATCATGTCGATCAATTCCAGGCAGACCAAAAATGGTCAACATGTCAGCATAACGTCCAGAGTTTACCGTCACTGTGTTGCCATCTTCATCTTCAAAAAAATAGGGCCCCACGATTCCACGAGATGACATTGCGCACCAGACTGTTACTTTTTCAGAATGGAGAGGTTTTTCATGAAGTTCGTGCGGGTTATCTGAGGACCAATATCTGAAGTTTTGCTTATTTACGTACCCACTAAGATGAAAGTGGGCTTCATCACTCATCCATAAGTTATGCACTCTTTCTTCATTTCGTTCAATAACGTTAAGCATTGACTGGCAAAAGCGTATACGGTTATTGTAGTCATTACGTTTAAGGGCTTGCACTACCTGAATTTTGTATGGATGATAGTGAAGGTCACTCTTCAAAATTCGTCTTACTGATCGATTGCTGAGACCAAGTTCTGCGCTGTGCCGTCTCGCGGATTCTCGCGGCCTTCGTCCCAACGCTTCGCGCACACGATTAATGTTCTCGGGTGTCCGGATTGTTTTTGTGCTGCCGCCTCTTTTCTTTGTTGTGCTAGCAGTAGCTTCAAAGGTTTTAACCCAAAGGAGAATGGCTTTCCTTGATGGCACGGGAGCCCGTGGCGGCAGGTTGAATTCACGACGAAAGGCGCGTTGAGCACCAACCACACTATCCGCATTTTTGGAATATGCCTTTACGGCATATGCACGTTGCGCACTCGACCAACGCTCCATGGCTACTGAAACTTCCACCACTCTAGACGCCCAAGGTCACTTCCCCCACTCTCGCAACCCCCCTCCGCGCCCGACAACCACTATCGAAATCGTGCCATTTCACTGCCTCACCCTGTACTAACACGAAATCCTTACAGGCCAATGGAAAAACTGGTAGAAGCCGACCTCGGGGGAGATCAGTTTGGATTCCGTAGAAATATTGGAACACATGAGGCAATACTTATCCTGCGACTTACCTTAGAAGATAGATTAAGGAAAGGTGAACCTACGTTACTGGTATTTGTAGACTTAGAGAAAGCTTTTGACAATGTTGACTGGAATACTATCTTTCAAATTCTGAAGGTAGCAGGGGTAAAATAGCGAAAGGCTATGTACAATTTGTACAGAAACAAGATGGCAGTTATAAGAGTCGAGGGACATGAAAGGGAAGCAGTGGTTGGGAAGGGAGTGAGACAGGGTTGTAGCCTATCCCCAACGTTATTCAATCCTGTATATTGAGCAGAGCAGTAAAGGGATCAAAAGAAAAATTCGGAGTAGGTATTAAAATCCATGGAGAAGAAATAAAAACTAGGAGGTTCGCCGATGACATTGTAATACTCTCAGAGATAGCAAAAGACTTGGAACAGCAGTTGAACAGAATGGACAGTGTCTTGAAAGGAGGATATAAAATGAAGATCAACAAAAGCAAAACGAGGATAATGGAATGTAGTCGAATTAAGTAGGGTGATGCGGAGGGAATTAGATTAGGAAATGAGACACTTAAAGTAGTAACTGATTTTGCTATTAGTGGAGCAAAATAACTGATGATGGTCGAAGTAGAGAGAATATAAAATGTAGACTGGCAATGGCAAGGAAAGAGTTTCTGAAGAAGAGAAATTTGTTAACATCGAGTATCGATTTAACTGTCAGGAAGTCGTTTCTGAAAGTATTTGTATGGAGTGTAGCCATGTATGGAAGTGAAACGTGGATGATAAGTAGTTTGGATAAGAACAGAATAGAAGCTTTCCAAATGTGGTGATACAGGAGACCACTGAAGATTAGATTAGTAGATCACGTAACTAATGAGGAGATACTGAATAGAATTGTTGAGAAGAGGAATTTGTGGCACAACTTGACTAGAAGAAGGGATCGGTTGGCAGGACATGTTCTGAGGCATCAAGGGATCACCAATTAAGAATTGGGGAGCATCGTGGAGGGTAAAAGTCGTAGAGGGTGACCAAGAGATGTATACAGTAAGCAGATTCAGAAGGATAGAGGTTGCAGTAGGTACTGGGAGATGAAGAAGCTTGCACAGGATAGAGTAGCATGGAAAGCTGCATCAAACCAGTCTCAGGACTGAAGACCACAACAACAACAACAACCTGATACTCACTGACGATGCCTTTTGTTCTTGTAGTACATATTTCGAAGGAAGGGATCTATCCTCTGTTTGCCCACCTCGATATAGGTTTTCCGTGGCTCCGCTAAGTTACTTCATGCGAATATCCCAATGGTTCCTACTGTAAGATCACAGTTATAGAATCACGTATCGATTATCACGCCATGGTGAATCAAGGTTGGTAACGGAATGGTAAGTTTTCGCGTGACGCCAAAAGCGGTCGCGCGGGATTTGGTTGACACAACTGTGAGCGTCTACTGAATACGACCTCCAGCAGTTCCGTACTTCGAGCGGCCTCTGCCGCCACAATACAGCACGGTCGGCGGCAGCCGCTCAGCTCACTCACGCTCGCAGCCACTTCGCTTCTACACCACGGTTCGCGCTTTCTTTGAATAACACAAGGAGTCTCATGCTGCTTGACAGTATGATAGTTGGAATCTATTGCTCCTTACATCATTGTTCTGTTACCTTGTTCGCTAATCATGTGTGTTCCCGTCCGCTTTTCTACGACGACAATTGCCGCACCACTCTGCAACCCACCTCTGCTTACAATTGTGTTCGAAGTAGTACACAACTACGGCAGTTTACGTGTCGCACGTCTGTTCAACTATACCTACAAATACATAAACGCCCATATACAGGGTGTTACAAAAAGGTACGGCCAAACTTTCAGGAAACATTCCTCACACACAGAGAAAGAAAATATGTTATGAGGACATGCGTCCGGAAACGCTTACTTTCCATGTTAGAGCTCATTTTGTTACTTCTCTTCAAATCACATTAATCATTGAATGGAAACACAGAGCAACAGAACGTACCAGCGTGACTTCAAACACTTTGTTACAGGAAATGTTCAAAATGTCCTCCGTTAGCGAGGATACATGCATCCACCCTCCGTCGCATGGAATCCCTGATGCGCTGATGCAGCCCTGGAGATTGGCGTATTGTATCACAACCGTCCACAACACGAGCACGAAGAGTCTCTACATTTGGTACCGGGGTTGCGTAGACAAGAGCTTTTAAATGCCCCCATAAATGAAAGTCAAGAGGGTTGAGGTCAGGAGAGCGTGGAGGCCATGGACTTGGTCCGCCTCTACCAATCCATCGGTCACCGAATCTGTTGTTGAGAAGCGTACGAACACTTCGACTGAAATGTGCAGGAGCTCCATCGTGCATGAACCACATGTTGTAAAGGCACATGTTCTAGCAGCACAGGTAGAGTATCCCGTATGAAATCATGATAACGTGCTCCATTGAGCGTAGGTGGAAGAACATGGGTCCCAATCAAGACATCACCAACAATGCCTGCCCAAACGTTCACAGAAAATCTGTGTTGATGACGTGATTGCACAATTGCCTGCTGATTCTCGTCACATGTTGATTGTGATAATTTACAATTTGATCACGTTGGAATGAAGGCTCATACGTAAAGAGAAAATTTGCACTGAAATGAAAATTGACACATTGTTGGATGAACCATTCGCAGAAGTGTACCCGTGGAGGGCAATCAGTTGCTGATAGTGCCTGCACACGCTGTACATGGTACGGAAACAATTGGTTCTCTCGTAGCACTCTCCATACAGTGATGTGGTCGACGTTACCTTGTACAGCAGCAACTTCTCTGACGCTGACATTAGGGTTATCGTCAACTGCACGAAGAATTGCCTCGTCCATTGCAGGTGTCCTCGTCGTTCTAGGTCTTCCCCAGTCGCGGGTCATAGGCTAGAATGTTCCGCCGATCAATTGCTTCGAACGTCTTCCTGTCGGGACACCTTCGTTCTGGAAATTTGTCTCGATACAAACGTACCGCGCCAGGGCTATTGCCCCGTGCTAATCCATACATCAAATGGGCATCTGCCAACTCCACGTTTGTAAACATTGCACTGACTGCAAAACCACATTCGTGATGAACACTAACCTGTTGATGCTACGTACTGATGTGCTTGATGCTAGTACTGTAGAGCAATGAATCGCATGTCAACACAAGCACCGAAGTCAACATTACCTTCCTTCAATTGGGCCAACTGGCGGTGAATCGAGGAAGTACAGTACATACTGACGAAGCTAAAATGAGCTTTAACATGGAAATTAAGCATTTCCGGACAAATGTCCACATAACATCTTTTCTTTATTTGCGTGTGAGGAATGTTCCCTGAAAGTTTGGCCGTACCTTTTTGTAACACCCTGTATATGAATTATATTGTTTTATTCTAAAACTGTAATATTATGAATATCCTCGTAAAAGTGATCCACCAATGAGGAAAACTAGTAGTAATAGTAGTAATAGCTTTATTCATCCGTAGACCTCTTTTTACAAGGATGTAGAACATGTCAAGGTATTTACAAATTTAGATCAATTTAAAATAATCTAATTCGTATACACATATATTTACAGACTTCTAGTTAGAGACAATCATTACATTTACTCCTGGTATACAATACTTTTTTTTTTTTACAAATAACTTATTAGATAATGTAATGCCATATTGTTCACTCAAATCTCACTATCAGTCACTGCACACGCTATACACACACTGTTTCATAACACTTCAGTCACTACACACACACACACACACACACACACACACACACACACACACACTACATACACACACAAAACTGCTAGCACTACAACTAAGTGCCCCAGAACAAGTACTGGTCACCGCATTGAAGGAACCTACCGGTAGCTTTGCCTGTCACCAGGTGGTCATGTGACCGTCAATCACAGACATAACTCATGTCAGTGAAGTGGTTTGTATGTGGCAGTCAGATGTAGGGAATCATAACAGTACGATTTCTTGAAGTGGTGACGCTACAGAGCAGCAGAGATGAGCTGTCTTGTTTGGATGTGTTCATGACCAAGCCGTTAATAATGATGCCCAGTTGTTGATGTATCGACACTTCTTGTCGATCGTGCCTATACGGAATTTGCACGATTCACAGACATATAACAGGGACTACTACCAGTGACTGCAGAAAGATCCTAACCGACAGTGACTCGAGATGATATTTAAGAATTGTCACTGACAATGTTTCAAACTCGACAAAAATGCTGTTGGCGAATATTAATGAATGCCAACTAGCTTCCGTGCGAACATTGCGAAAGTCTTACTTGAAATGGACATTTGGCGTCGGCAACCTCACAAAAGGCACTGTTCACAGCAGTACGCAATGCTTTACGCCGTAACTGGACCAAACAACATCGACACTACCAGGCAGGTGGCATGTGATGTGTTGGGACTAGTCACAAATTAGCCTCTCTTTGAATAACACGAGGCGTCGACTGTATCGAGAGTCCGATGATGCGATTAACTAGCAGTGTGCATCCAGAGCTGGTTTTGTGGTGTTTTGAGGGTTTTTCTTCTACTCGGCTATGGACCCATTCACTCCGGTTGCTTTGAACGGAATCAGGAATTTTATTGCACTATTATCGATGGTCAGACGTTTCCCTTTCTTCTACATCATAAGCTCTTGGGACAAAAAATTTGTCACGTCAGTGTGCACGCGCGGATGAATCGTTATGCCTTTACAGATGGCGCATAAATCGAGTCACGAGCTCAACCGTCCTCGCACTGCCTGTAAGTGAGCATGAGAACGTGGTGATCTGTGAGACATTCATATTCCAAGCGGACATTGTACTCAAACATGGGTAAATATAAGGGCGTGAGAGAATGTCTAAAATGGGCAGTTGTGTTCGACCGTACCGATGGCCATATGGTATGTTAAGTTGCTGGATTTGTTGGCGTTTTGCGGCCGACTTTTGGAAGTGTCTACGAGCGGTGATGTGACCATGAAAACACTATGTGAGAATGTTTATAAAAAAACATCATATTTACGCCAGTGACTGTAACACTTCCTTTATTTGACGTTTGCAATTTCGGCCTTTGGCCATTATCAAGAGCAGATTTCTGTGGCTTTAACCTATGTCAACTTAAAATGAGCTGACACATTTATATGTCGTTGTCATTACTATTAAATACATTCATGACGCGGTAACATATTGCGAGCACACAGATCCATATGTAACAGCGTCACGTGAAACACACATCCTCTATTGAACAAGTGCTTATACAAAGCTCTTAAGGTATGTCAGAGACATTATGACGGTTTTCGCTTATAACTTTCGACTAATTCGTTTCTGGTATATGAATCATTACCTCAAATCGCTACATTTATCCTTCTCCATCACCCCTGAAAGTTTGTAACATCATCACTCAATCACCCTGCATATACGTACATTCACAGGCGCTGGCGCACATAACGTTGCCCCACTGTAGCATTCTTAAATGACGTTACCGGACATGGATTCCTATCCAAAATATTATGTACTCACTCCCCTCCATAAGTCCTCCAATTTAGTAACGGGAATTTTCAAACACCATAGAACATGTAAAAAAAAAAGTTATGAGATTCATCGAACTACGCTACAAAAATAAAAAATAAAGAAAGAAAATTAGAACGAGACACGAACACATGGAGGTCACTTATACAACAGGTGGGGAATCAGACCATGTAGCGATGTTCTACTCATACCAGAAGCAGAGCGATGACATTCAAATCCACAGACGTACGAACGTTGATTCAGAGCACTGCCGAATCCGAATCAGAATCATTTACACTGAAGAAAATAAATCAGGACGGAATACACGCAGAGAAATTTGACGCGAAAGAGATCATAGAATCCAAAATAAAGCAGGAAACGGAAAGACAAGGAAACACGAGAAAACAGTTTCACAAGAAGGTCAGAAAAAAAGCAAAAGATTTAATTCCACGGAAGGGGAACATTAAACACACAAGGTGGGATTCAGAAAATGCAATAGACGCAAATAAGCAAGATGAACAGAGTAGCACATTTCAAATAACAAAATGAAAACCTAGGACCTTCAAGAGGAGATTAGTCCACACGTGAGATTCCACTGCAAAAAATAAAGAGAGAGTATGTCAAGATGCAGTGTAACGTCCCATCGGTTAGTAAGTAATTAAAATGGTTTAAGTACCTGTGAATAATTTGCCTTCAGTGTCCCTCGACGAATGCATACATGAGCTAAAATATCCTTGTTCAATAAATACAGGATACCATAACGAATTTCACTACAGTGATGTAGGCACAACGGAAGTAAAGAATGTACGTAGATTTATTCACTTCAAAACCTGTCTCTTAAGAGCTAGTGATCAATCTTCGGTTTATAAGCCTCGTTGTTACTACTACAGCTAACCGATGGTAGTACATACTACTCTGGTGATATTAAATAGTCCAGATGCAATAATTTGGTGGAAATGCGTGTGTGAGGTCCACCGCATTGTTCAACACTAATACTCAACAAAGTACGAATATAAAGTCCTTCTGCCTTTTGCGATATTAAATCAAACTGTTTAACAATCCCAAATAATCCGTCCCTGCACTGTTATAATATGCTATTTTAGATAATGTTCAACACACGAGTTGCTCTATTGTAAATCCAAACTTGAATCATGCACCAAGAATTTATCTCAACTGTACGCACAGATCTGTCCTCTAGTGGGTCCAACATTCATCTGTCCTAACAATACTCGAGTAGTTGTACTCTTCCTACAATGTACTCTTGGTTATAATACTGTAAAACATAATTTATAATATGAAATAGCTTAACAACATTATCAAACAATCTATAATATTCCTTACTTTGCTATAACAAGTTTAAGACGTTTTCTAAACACACAAAAACCACATTAATATTGAAATTGCAGAAATAAGCATTCTAACAATGCTAAGCGATCAATTACCTATATTTTATTAATTAGGCTCGAGATTCAGTTCTTACCATTTACAGATGATGAGAACGAAATATATTATTCTTTTACCTAAACATTTTCCATATATTAATTTCCTGAATCTGATTTTGATTGTTTATGGTACAAAGGGTATTGTAACTACTATTGTTTGGTATTGCTGTTATTTTTCTAAAAGCCTTTTTTTCCTATTACTGAAAAGCAATTGAATTTAATTATAGCTGGAGATATAAGAGTATTGATCTAGTAATACATAATTCAGGGGTGGTTACAATAAGCCTGGAATGTTACATCAGGGTATACAAGATGGTCAGAAAAAGTTTGAAAACCTTGTAAGGGTATTGCAGAATATGTTTCGATGAGAAATAATTGTTAAGAAAAAAATCTATATGTTTCCAATTAATTAGCATTGAACTTAGCCAATCGCGCCGATATGCGCCCAAATTCAAGTGACCCGCCAGAGACTGTATCGCTAAATATGTTCTTTCTTTGGTTTCCTAAAACCGAACGAGAGAGCGATACAAGAACTGAATATGGGAAGGTAGAAAGGATCGAACTTGTGCCAAAGGCTGAGGAGTCTCGCGTGATATCGTCTACGCTATGTGAACAATTGACACTAATTGCATCTGGCAGGCCACTTAAGTTTGTGCACGTAACAGACCGATTGGCTAACTTCAATGCTAATTAACTCGAAAATGTCACAATATATAATTTTTTCTTAACAGTTATTTCACAGCACAATCTACCCTGAAACGCTATTGCAAACTCTTCGGACTGCTTCTGACCATCCTGTACAAAATAAAAAACATGGACGTCTTTTCACACAAAGATCAGAAACTGCAAGTAATCAATCAAGTTTAAATACTGTATGCAAGTGATACATTAACACTTTATGCGAAAAAAGAAATGGGATGCATACTGAAGGAAAAACGCAAGACTGTGGGAAAAATTCTTGTACCAAAGCTGAGGAAGGGGACTATATATTACACTCCAGGATAGTCACAGAGAAGATGTTGCACATAGCAGTGGATGTCAAAAAAAGAAGGTTAAAATTCTGCATGTGCTGCGGCGGCCTACCACAGACAGGCTCACCCAAAGGTTTCTGACTCATTTACAACCGAGTCAAGTCAATATCATCATGAATCACACGAGCTCAAATCTATCCAACATAATAAGAAAGCAGAAACATATACGAGGGCAAGAAACACAGAAGGACGAAATCCTAGAGAGACCAGGGACAAAGTCGACTGAAGACAGAAAGAGACTTCAAGGAGAAAAATAATGATAGAGTCGTGGAAGATCAGAAATGATGCACAACTGAAGCAGAATGGTTGCATGATCTTAAAATTCTCAACGATCAGTTCAGCTGGTACAGAATTATCTCATTAAAATAAAAATTTTCTGAGGATCGAACAACCGTTAGGTTAATATCTTATTTGTCTCGGAAATAGATAGTTTTAGGGCTATTGCCATGGATATGCTAAACAAACTGGTGTTAAGAGTATGTTGTCAAAATGTTCAAATGTGTGTGAATTCCTAAGGGACCAAACTGCTGAGGTCATCGGTCTCTAGAATTACACACTACTTAAACTAACTTAAACTATCTTATGCTAAGAATTCACACACACCCATACCCGAGGGAGGACTCGAACCTCCGGCGGGAGGGGCCACGCAATCCGTGACATGGTGCCTCAAACCGTGCGGCCACTCCGCGCGACAGTATGTTGTCACCAAAAGCGTCCGTTTTCCGACAGGTCACACAACGACGAAGTACTGTCTTGGGGACAAGGCAGTCAGTTTGAAACATCGCAAACTCAAACTGTTTATCTCTAGTCAACAATACTGTACCGTTTACGTACTCTCGGAGAAAAGTTATAATGTAGAAAGCTAATGCCACACTCTTCACTAAGTGGTCGTCATTGTCTTACCTCTTGTGGAACATGGTACATATGAAATATGACATTATACCACCTTCTGTACAAATTACTAGTTATAATAATTTTGAGGCATTTAATCGGGTCTCTACTTCATTACTTGAATACACCCTAAAATTGTTTGAAATGCCAAAACAGTCAGTTGCAGTTAAGAACAAATCATGATTTTAGAACAGACCATTTAAAAAATATTAAACAGTGTTCATGTAAAAATTTCGGTTACTCAGCTTAATAGTGTCTGAAATGAAAGTTCAGTTAAAATACAACACAGACTGGCGTTAATGGGAGTGTTTCTATTTAACATTACAGCCGATGAAGAGAAACTGGAAACAGAAATATTTTTTCCTCTGGAGAATTCAATGTCGATTGCAACAGTAACGATGTCCAAGACGGAGCTGGTCATTCTTTTAACGCAGGTGCCTACGAAGAAGAGGTTTGATAATGGTATGATAACAAAACGATAACAAACATCAATAGGTTTCGGAAGCAGACAGATCTCAGGGCTATAGCGCAACATGCACATAACCACTGAAATACCTACGCCATCTTCAGTTATCTACATGAAGCGTAATGTAGGAAAAACGCACACTAAATTAGTCAGCCCCCTTAAAATAGCACACTTATCGTTTTTGACCGCTGTTGGAATCAAACTGGTAGCAAGTTGTCACGTGCCTCCTGACTGCTGATGTAGGTGATACTGTTCAAGTGGTGGTTACACTACCCGTTGAAAAGTATCCGGACACCTATTAGTGGAAATTAATATGTGATGTGTTCGCCCTTCGCCCCTTATGATGGACTGATCTCTGCCGGCACACTTACAGTGAGGTGTGTGAACAACCAAAACTGGAGAAGATTAAACACATCTGGAGTGAATTCGACGTTGTAACTCACCCCAGGGGTGTTCCATAGGATTCAGGTAGGGACTCTGCATAGGACATTTCATTTCAGGAATATTATTGCCCACAAACCATTGCCTCAAACAAGCTACCTTAAGATATGGTGCATTGACAAGTAAATACGAATAGTCATCGTTCCCCAACTGTTTCTCTACTGTAGCCGGCACAAAAAATTAAAATGTATTTATATCCTTGCGCACAAAGAGAGGACATGCTAACCACAAAAAACCTTATACTGTAACACCACTTCCTCTATACTTTTCTGTTGGCACTGCACATTACGGCAGGTAACACACTCCAGGCAATCGCCGAACCAAAACCCTTCCATAAGACTGGCACAGCGTATAGCGAGATCCATCACTCCAAATCTCTCGGATTCAGTCATCCAGTGTCCAGTGATGTCGCTCTTTACGCCACGTCAAGCATTGCTTAGTATGGACTACAGAAATGTGTGGCTTTTGACGAGCTGCTCCACCTCCATTATTGGTAACTCACTACCCGCAGTCATTGTGCTAGCTGGACTCCTGGTAGCACTTTGGAACTCAAGAGAGGTTCATTCCGCTAATATCGTGCCAATTTTACAACCACCAATCGCAATCTCGAAGTTCTCCGTGTGTTAGTTAATCATGTTAGCTTGGTCTGCCTGTGGTTGCTCTTCCGCGTTTCCATTTCACAGCTACGTTGACAGTCACATGGGCAGCTTTAGAAGGGGCGAAATGTGACTTATGGATTTGTATCTAAGGTAACATCCAATGACTTGTTCACTTGTGATCTCTCCTAATCGACCCAAGGCCCTGTTACTGCTTCTCTAATGCCTACACCCCTCATCTCCTTTAGCACTGGTGGGTCCACCTCTAGTGAGATCTGCTGTTCAGTTCTGAATTACATAGTGGTCCCCGGACGTTTTTCGCCGTTCTGTTCAATGGAATTTGGGCAGTAAAATGGGTCGACATGGAGACAGGACATCATGTCAGAAACGAGCTATCGTATGAACATCCCGATGACCACAAAACGAATGAAGTTTACTGACTGGTTAGTGTATCGACGTGGACAGTACAATGAGCCTACAAGGTTCAGATGGCTCTGCGCACTATGGGACTTAACGTCTGAGCTCATCAGTCCCCTACAACTTAGCACAACGTAAACGTAACTAACCTTATGACATCACATACATCTATGCCCGAGGCAGGATTCGAACCTGCGACGTAGCGGTCCCGCGGTTCCAGACTGAAGCGCCTGGAACAGCTCGGCCACAGCAGCCGGCAGCCTACAAGGAATCGCTTAACACTCGAAGCCATGTAAAATGGGGTAAGAACAATGGTCGTAAAAAAAATGCCACCCGTGAGAGAGCTGTGACAAGTATCACATCTTCCAGAAATAATTTTCACTCTGCAGCAGAATATGCGTTGACACGAAACCTGCTGGCAGGCTCAGACTGTGTGTCGGACCGAGACTCGAAATAAGGACCTTCGCCTTTCGCAGGCAAGTGCTCTATAAACTGAGCTAACCAAGCACGACGCAGAACCCGTCCCCTCTGCTCCTTTTCCGCCATTTCCTCATCTCCTACGTTGCAAACTTCACAGAAGTTGTCTTGTGAAACTTTCGAAACAAGTACTCCTGGAAGAAAGGATATTGTGGAGATATATCTTACCCACAGCCTCGTTCTTGTTCGCAGAGTGAATTTGCACTCTGCAACGGAGTGTGCGGTGCTATGAAACTTCTGGTAGATTAAAAATATGTGCAGGAGACACGAATACGGACCCTTTGCCTCTGGCTAGTAAGTAGAAATGCACTTTGCCTTGAAAGGTATCGATCCGGCACACAATTTGAATCTGCCAGGTAGCCTTGAAAGGTATCGATCCGGCACACAATTTTAATCTGCCAGGTAGTTTCAAGTATCACACCTTGTCCATGATAGCGATGTAGGTCCATTTGACAAAGTAACAAGTGAAAATTGTGGTGGATCTGCCTGGAGGGGATATAAGGAGTCGGGTACACCACAAACCAAAGAAAAACGAAGTTAATGAGCAATAGAGAAAATCATATTAGCGAAAAATATCAAAATTTGCACAGCAGACTAGAAGAAGTTAAGGAGATTTGGCAGTTTGGAAGGAAACTAACACATGAAGAGTGAAGCAAGGAGGACATAAAAAGCAGACTAGCATTGGCAAAGGGATCATTCTTGGATCAAAGAAAACCTACCAGTATTAATCATTCCTTAATCTGAGGAAGTATTTTCTGAAAATGTGGGTTTAGACCGTTGCAAGTGAAACATGGACTGTGGAAAAACGAAAAAAGAGGAGAATCGAAGCGTTTGCGATGTGGTGCTATAGAAAGATGTTGAAATGTAGATGGACTGGAAAACTGAGGAGCTTCTCCACCGAAGAGGCTTTCAATATCTCCGCAAAAGGCTACATTCCGAATTCACATTGCAGAAAATAGTACATTCTGTGTAAGGTTAATTGTTAACATAAAGGAAACCTGAATTACGACAGCGAGATGACATAGTGTGCCGCCGTTCTATCGTTCTATGAGACGGAACGGAAATAAACAAGAGACGGTTATGTTCAGGCATCCGTACTCTCTCTCCCTCCCTCTGCTATGATTTGTGACACTTGGAAGTAGACTGAGACAATAGCTGTCGTAATGTGCCGGGTCTGTCAGCCGAAACGGTCATTTACAGCGACACATAAATCAAAAGCCCCGCCCCGTGTTTGCCCCGTCGAACGCCTCTCCCGCTGCGCGTGGCGTCGCCGTCGGACATTTGTTCCTCCCACACGAGTGTGTGACGTGACGGGATTACCACGCGGCCGGGACAGATGACCCGGTGTCTGCCCTCACGGTGCACTGCGGCGTCGGTGCACCGCTGCGCCAAGAGAAGTATCGGGTGTATGGAATGTTACAAGAGAGGTGGTAAAACCAGTTGATGGTCCAATCTGCTATCCCTTCAGTTTGCTGAATGGTGTCAAAATAGTCCTTGCCTTATTCAGTGATCTCTCGTCTGGTTTCTTTAGTAGTTTTGTTTACTGACTGAATTGGCCAGTGTGGAGATTGTTCTGTCTTTTACCAAGGATCACGAATCTCCTCTGGAAATAGCATGATTCACAGCTAAATATTTCCAGCCAGACATTCAGTCGCAATGTTAAAAGGTTTCGAGATAGGAGTCAGCAACTGCATCTATAGCGTGTGCACAGCTCCTCGGTGACGCGTTTTTCATGTAGCATATAATCGCGGCATTCGAGTAAATGTTAGAGAACTGTTGTGCCCACAGACTATAGTCTGGCCTCGGCAGTAAGAAGCACTGTTCATGAATGTGTGAGTTACGAGTGTGTGAAGGCCCTTAGGCAGAAGGTTTACTTTTTCTACCAGTCTTTTTGTTGTGTGTGTCCGCTTTCAACATCTCCACTATAAGATGAGCAGTAATCTATCCTTTTCATGATATTGGAGTTAACTCTGGTTTGTTGTATACACATTCGTAGTTTCTCATTGTTGTTATCCATTTCGTGAAACTTTATAATGGAACAAAGATTTTGCAGTGGATTATGCAATACTTCATTCAAAGCGATGGAAAATATGCGCGTCACAAAGTAGCCATCTTTAAATAAGTTCGACCAATAACAGCAAAGCAATTTAATTTTCGTTGGTAGGGCACTTAACAATCGGAGAATCTTTAAAGTGGATAGTTTCTTGATGAATAAAGCTTGTTTACATATAATAACTCACCATATTGCAATATTCCAGCGCCACTGAGAGAACTTATTTGTGTGAACTGATGAGTAGTAATGATTATCCTGTTACAAGTGAGACAATTATTCGGTAAATTCTGGAAACAATCAAATTTTATGTATTTGTTAAACTATCCTAGCACTTACAGTTTTTGCTCACTTCTTTTGTAAGCAATCAGATTTCATCGACTTCCATCAATGTAATTCGAGAGATTACTCTTTTATTTAATAGATCAATTAAATTTTTTTGACGTTTTGCGTCATTACTGGTAGGAGGATTAATTAAGGGAGGACCCTATTTCGCTACAGTCACTTCACATTATGTAACAATGCACTGTGTGTGCAGTGACTCGAAATCACTACACACTCCCTTCCCCCTGATGATATCCTCCACAGACATGGATGAAGCAACGGATTTATCAAGAAAATCTATTCTACTACGGCGTTATAGGCCGACAATGTTGAGTAACCCCATCATAAATTTTGTATTTCATCACATGACTTCTGGCCAAGGATCGTTCGGCTACACTCTGAACACACTTCTTCTGCACTCACGCTCGGTGGTTTAACGTAAAGCGCACGAATGAAAATGATGATGTAATGCAGAGGGATAAGCCTTTGCTTGCACTTAAGTTGCTTAGGCCGTGACAAAACCAATGGGGATCATGATAATGTAGATTCGTTCGTAAGCAGAAAAAGTAGAAGTTACCTACCTGTTATCTGTTTAGCCATTGGCGTACCATTATAGCTATGGTGCAATGAACGTCCATATTAGTTATTTATTTTTATTTATATTGTCATATGTATTATTACTGTTAACGTTAATTCTCAGTCAAGGAGAGCGCTAGAACCAAATCAACTTTCACGTCTTTTTTTTTGTCACTTCATTTTTTTCTTTCACAAAACCTCTTAGGTGTTTACTGTGTTTCTTCTCCCGTCTTCTGTCCACTTCTTTCCTGTTTTCTTCTCTTTGGGAATTTTCTGGAACTCCTGTTTTCTGATTGTACCTCTGTATTTTTCCCCGTCTGTCACGTCTTCTCTCGAGTTCTTCAGTTTCTTGACGTCATTCGTGGTTACCTTTATCCAGCTGGGCTTCAACGTGTTAGTTATCACTATGTTAAAAATTCTCTTGGTCAATCTATTTTCGTTCATCCTATGTATGCGTCCGTGGAACTTTGCCTTTTTTTCCTGATGTTGCTTGTAATCGTCTTTGTCTATTCGTATAGTTCTTACAGATCCCCTTTTTCCGAACTGGCCCGTAGATCTTTCTCAATATTATATATATATGACATGATGTATAGCACCACTTACTTTATACGAGGGCTATTCGGAAAGTAAGGTCCGCTCGGTCTCGAAATGGAAACCATTGTGGATATCAAAAATGCTTTACTTGCAGCAGTTAGCTACAACTTCCAGCTACTTCTCTACATTGTAACCACTCCGACTTAGACATCTGTTGTGGCGTTGTACCAACTTTCCAATACCCTCGTCACAGAAGATACCTCCTGTGCTTTCCAACAATTATCTACGCTGGCCTGCAGCTTGTTGCCTGTGCCAAAATATCTTCTTCACAGCCAGAGGTTCATGTGAACAGAGGTTGAACTCTGGGGGAGGAAATTATGGACTCTATTAAGGGTGATGAAACACTTCCCAATCGAAAACACTGCAGGGTCATCTTCGTTGCCCCTAAAGAGTTGGGCCGAGAGCTCTCATCAAGAAGGAAATGCATGGCAGCTGTGTTATGTGGGCTGCATGACATCAGGTGAAATCTCTCACTGGGCCCTCCTACTTGGCTACGGTCGCAGGTTCGAATCCTGCATCGGGCATGGATGTATGTGATGTCCTTAGGTTAGTTAGGTTTAAGTAGTTCTTAGTTCTAGGGGACTGATGACCTCAGAAGTTAAGTCCCATAGTGCTCAGAGCCATTTTGAGCATGCATACGATAAACAGTTTCCATCATTCGTATCCATGACATTAACTGTGTATGACGAAAACCCGAATCAAGTTATTATTGATTATTTATACCCCATGAAAAAATCGGAGACGTTTCTGTTATAGAAGGGTGTGTGTAACTGCGTTTCATAGTTTCGACATTGCACTGGACCTATCGAAGTACTTTAGTCATGGGAATGGAAAGCGATGTAAGTGATGGACGAAATTTGTGGGAATATAACAGTGTATCAATATTTTCCGACAATTAGGTTATCCAGTAAGTTTATGTTACTAATCTGATAACACTGCCCATTCATGAGAGCTTCAATGGCCCTTTTGCATGGGGGCTTAATTTAAATAAAATGCAAATATTTTTTTTGTAGCTGTCTGTCCGATTACGCAACTCTCGTAAACGGCTGGCCCTGACTAGTTTTAGTACGCAATCTGACTGCTTAGAATGACAACAAAGAATATAAGGAAATTTCTGTTAGCACAATTAATTAATTAAGTCCCCAGCAACTATAAAACCTACGAAACAACAAACACAAGTGTAGCTGTTCTGTATGTGGTAGTATGACTCAACGCACATCTGGCACGGTTCTTCTTCAACAAGACAAAAATTTTTAAATGCCAATTATACTCACGTGATAAAAGAAAATTAGAAATACTATAATTGCGCAAGAAAACCAGAATTACACTCTAATACAAGAACACGCGCCAGATGCTTTGTTGACTGAACCTGTAATGACACATTATTCAGGTCACTGAAAGAATAAAAGAATAAAAGAAAATACCTCCATATATATTGACGAAATGCACTCTGACCATTACAATATCTCCATTAGAACAACATCTGCTATCTCTCGCATCAAACCACTGCATAAAATATGGAACAACACTCTCCACTACCACATCTCACACTGACTTCACGACAAGCAGTGCCCACCACAACTTCTCGGCAAGAACTGCCTGCCGCTACGTCTCAATAAGCACTGCCAGTGGAGGCGGCGGAACAATACTCTCTGGCGCGATCTTTGGCGCTGTGGCTCAGTGTAGCCACCTTTCATATGCCCTTCCTCCACGGGCTAGCATTTGATGGTATTTTTGCCAGCATTGGTGGTGAAAATACCACCAAATTCGTCAAAAAAATACAGACAAAAATAAAAGATAATATTAATACGTAAATATCATAAAACTAGATAAAATTTTGGCTTTGCACTGACCTTTCAATAGCCTAATATATAAAATACAGTAAGGAATACAAATTCTTTCATACATATGACTTTACATAATAGTTTACACAAGTATTATGTGGTTAAACAGTTCAATCAATGGCGTCAGCAATGACGAATATGAGCAGGTAAGAGTCTTATAACTTTTCACAAACAGTAATACACAAAAAATCAGTTTATACAAATATTCACATAAAATGTTTTCATAACAAGTAGTTGACAGTTCCAGCAGTAGCACCCAGCATTGTGGAACAGGTGCAGACTCCAACAGGTGACATCATTTCAGTAGAAGCAGTTCATCAGTGGCACCCAGCAATGTCGAGTAGGTTCAGACTCCAACAGGTGACATCATTTCGGTAGAAGCAGTCCATCAATGGCACCCAGCAATGTTGAGTAGGTGCAGACACCATCAGGTGACATCATTTCAGTAGAAGCAGTCCATCAATGGCACCCAGCATTGTGGAACAGGTGCAGACTCCATCAGGTGACATCATTTCAGTAGAAGCAGTCCATCAGTGGCACCCAGCAATGTTGAGTAGGTGCAGACACCATCAGGTGTCATCATTTCAGTAGAAGCAGTTTATCAGTGGCACCCAGCATTGTGGAACAGGTGCAGACTCCAACAGGTGACATCATTTCAGTAGAAGCAGTCCATCAGTGGCACCCAGCAATGTTGAGTAGGTGCAGACACCATCAGGTGACATCATTTCAGTAGAAGCAGTCCATCAGTGGCACCCAGCAATGTTGAGTAGGTGCAGACACCATCAGGTGACATCATTTCAGTAGAAGCAGTTCATCAGTGGCACCCAGCATTGTGGAACAGGTGCAGACTCCATCAGGTGACATTATTTCAGTAGAAGCAGTCCATCAGTAGCACCCAGCAATGTTGAGTAGGTGCAGACTCCAACAGGTGACATCATTTCAGTAGAAGCAGTCCATCAGTGGCACCCAGCAATGTTGAGTAGGTGCAGACAGCAGTCCATAATATTCACTATCACTGATCACACAGTTCATCAGCAGAAATTAAACATGTCCTAGTGGCACCAATCATGTAGAAAAAGTACAAGTAACAGTCCATAATATTCGCTATCACTGATCACACAGTTCATCAGCAGAAATTAAACATTTCTAAGTGTCACACATCATGTTGAAAAGTGCAGGTAACAGTTCATAATCTTCACCATCACTACTCAGACAGTTCAAGCATGAACAATAGTTTGAATACACATACAAATGCTTTTACACTAAACATACAAATCATAACAAACACACAAATGATGTCAGATAATTGTCATATTAACTATTACAAATACACAAATACCAGTAAACCTATAATATTTATGAGTGTCAGTGCAAGCCACTACAAACAAATAAAATAATATTTAGGAGATAGGTGGGTAGGATTAGGAAAGGAAAACACACAAAACACACTCACTCATCTTTCATCCACATTAAGTACTACTGTGTAATTGAATAGTGTTAACTGTGTACATGCACTTCTGTCAAAATTTCATGTTCATCATGTGTATCAAGTAATAGTGGCAGCAATGTATAACAGTCAATAATAGTTAAGTCAACGTCATAGTCATCATGTCAAGACCAATGTTTGCCAAGCCAGATCAAAATGTACGGTTGCAGAACAACTGTCAGTGTGCCAAGATATGCAATGCTTCCTCTCTCCAAAAAAAAGTACATACTGCTTAGTGATTTAACAAAGTGTGTGTAGACAATCTTCCTTCCATTTTAGTGTTCTAGTCTGCTATATTCATCCTCCTTGTTCCATATAGACCAAAAAAAAAAAAAAAAAAATATGCACCTCACTTACTTTACCTCTTATACACCAAAACTCCAATCAACTTCATATAATCTCAGTACCTCAATAATACCTCTTCAATACGTAAATGCATATAAACCTTATTGCCAGTATCATTTCACTTCCATAACAACTCTTTCCTCCAGTCAGTCTCCTCGAATAAGTACAGATAAAATCCTAATGCAAACCTCCTCATCCCATACAATCCGAAGACACACTGTCAACACACAACCTCTGTGTAATCCATCTGACCAAAATCTTCTACTCATTATGAATTATAAACAAAGAATGCATACATGACCTCTAACAGACTTAGTTCGAATAACTCTCAGTAATTAAGTACGATTACGGAGTGTGAATGATCCTAATACTTCACAGTGTGTACACCACTTCAAGAATTATGGCAAACGGAAGCAAACATGTGGAGTATTTCTCGTGTCAAGTGTCACTTCCTATTTCAATTGCTCACGAAAAATGCAGTGTAATAACTGTGTTGGTATGTCATGTCGTTAGCTTCCTTCCTATTGGCATACATTTATACAGCTTTCATAAAACCTCCAGCTCATGTGACTTCTATGAAGTTTCTTGTACTAATGTCATTCGTCGAATTATAGCAGTTCATTTTCTTATCTTAAAAATAGAAAGCACTGAGCGTAAGCAAAACAAGCAATAGCGAGTAAATATACCAGTAGAGAACAGAATGTCAACAAGTGGATGCAGCACAAATCTTACAACGAGGCTCTGCCAAGCGAACAATCTATAACTAATACCATAGTGTAACCTAAAATCTATGTTCATTCACAGTATATCAGCATTTCCATATACCAAATTAAAGAGTAGTTGTGACGACAAACAGAGATGTATAAATATGCAATCCATACGCATAGCAGCAAACATATATCTTACGTAATAAACAGGTCATCAGCATCGTATCACTGTAAGCAAATAAATGTTCATATGTAATCTTAATAAATAAACATGAAGGCGCAAGCAGATAAATCACAAAGTATAACTTACATACCTAACCACATCAGCACAATTAATCAGGTGACAATTATAATTTAAATAAATAAGCACAGCAGACACATAATTAAAAAATATGACATCAGTGAAAAAGCAGTGCAGCCAAGCGATGCATAATATACACAAGTTACAACTCAGTTCATTAATAATGATTGTCAAAATCAGTTAACGTACGCAAGCACGTCGCTTCACAAGTAAATTCATAGAACATGAAATTTAGCACAAAGTATGAATCACGTAATCGCGAGCAGCAAATTACGTCTAAAGTACGTACCTAAGTGGAAATATGTTACCTGAAAAATAAACTCAATTAATAGTTACCTTTTTTTAGTTTATTAGTTTCTTCTTGGAAATTACATTCTTCCTGAAAATTTCTCGATAGCAAGTCGTCTTAATGTCGGACACGCACAGAATTTACCTGAAGTTCTTAAATATTTTATAGAACCGTATCCTGAAAAATACTGAATGTTAATAACATAATTCATCAAGTCATTATAGCTTTATACCGAATTTAGTCAGAGAAATTAGACTGTGTACTTATTTACGGCTGTCAGTGCATTCGCACTGAGCGCTCGATCAGCTGTAGGCGCGTGACGTAGGAAGTGATTGTTTGCGGTCAACGACTGCCCTGTGCAGCGCGCAGACTTGACTGTTGCTTTGAGTATATGCCGCCGCCAAAACACAGCGCGGTATCCTTTGTACTCTCCGCAAGTTTACATCTAGCTGTTAGTTTCTCACAAGTATGTCATTCCACAAAAATTTTAACGTTTGATATATGATGTATTCCCTTAGAGCGTCGAGATTTAAGAGTTTCTACTTCAATAGTGTTATCATGAATAATTTTGCGAATTCTATATGGACCGTTATAAAGCAGAAAAAATTTGCGACACAAGCCTTTTCCTTTGTGAGACAATCGATGAGACTTAATTAACACTTTTTGACCAACTGACAAGATTTTTAAGCGACCAGGACGCTTAGCTGATTTCTCTCTCCTAGCAGTCGCATATGCAATATTTTGTAGAGCCAGGTTGACAACTTCAGAATGCCGCAGTTTCCGCGAAGGCGGAAAAGGAACGATTTCAGAAATGTGATTTGTCGGTGCTTTGTTTTTTAATATCAGTTTAGGTGGTAAAGAAGTTGAGTCATTAGGAAGTTCATTCAGAATGTTTTGAAAAATATGAAGATACTGATCCCAAGTTCTGTGATTCTGATGACAATAAAGACGACACAATTTATTGATTTCCTTCATCCATCTCTCTGAAGCGTTAGATTGAGGGTGAAAAACTGAAATGAAAATTGGTTTGATTTTACGTCGCCGTAGAGTACGAAGCCAAATTTTAGAACGAAACTGTGATCCATTATCTGATATAACCTTATCAACATGACCCACTTCTTTAAGAAAATGTTTGATGAAAGCGTTAGATACTGAACGAACTGTTGCTTTGCGTAACAGTGTAAAACACACATACTTTGATGTCAACTCCACTGCTACGAAAATGTACGCAAAACCATTAGTAGATCGAACCACTGGACCGAACAAATCAACTGCAGCCATCTCCTTTAATTTCGCTGGAATGATAGGAAACAACGGTGCTCTGTGAGAAACTGTTGGCGGCTTAGCCTTTTGACATAATTTGCATTTGGCCAGAACAGATCGAATACGTTTTTCCATATTACTGAAGTAGCAATTTTCCTGTAATTTATGGAAGCATTTTCTGGGACCAAAGTGTGCATAACTGAAATGCGTATACCAAATCAATTTATTGACCCACTCATCAGGAATACAAACTAACCAAACAGAGTTGTCGACCGATTTTCGTTTAAAGAGAACTTTCCAGATAGATCGCAAAAACGAGGTGTGACCAAATTGTCCAACCTAATAAAGCGTCTAAGAAAATTACAGACACCAAGAAAAGTACGAACATCACGTTTTGTGGTAGGAACAGCATTATTACGAATAGCGTCAAGTTTTTCTGGATCAGGAAGAATACCTTCTGTAGAAATAATGTGACCGAGAAATTTCACCTGTGAACGACCAAATTCAGATTTCTCCAAGTTCACAGTAATGCCAACTCTTGCAAAGATACGTAACAATGAATCCAAAATTTTGTTGTGCTCACTCCAAGAATTTTTAGCAATAAGAATATCGTCAACATATGAAGTAATATTGTCACGAAGATGAACAGGTAAAATTTCGTTTAAACTACAAATGAATGCTGCAGAAAATATAGTAAGTCCAAACGGTAAATTCCAAAGTCACTTTTGGGTAAAACAGTCATATCCGGTTATTGTTTATCTACTCTCTAGATAGATTGATAGTTGAAGAGTTGTTTCGATAGATGCAAAGAATAGTGAAAGAGTAGGCAGCGGTGCAGAAAACTAAAAGAGAAATAGCACCACTACAGCTCGGGGCCCTATGCTCGCTACGGCACATATTCACTTAAGAGTAGTGAATCCCCTGAGGACTTTAATAGCTGCACATTAATTTCAGTTTGTGACTTAGTGGCACATTTGGCGGAAGTACGTACAGAAATTGAGCTAACCATGAACATGGATGTATGTCATTCTTAGAATTGCGGAAGATCTTGAATTTCCGAACAGTCAAAAAGTGTTTATAGTCAAAGTTTTCGCCTCGTGGCGACAAAGACCTACCGCGTCTGTCCCAGTCCGAATGTCGATTATTGTCAAGTTCGCGCGCCTGGCGCTCTCTTGTTGCATCTCGTAAATGAAATAAATTACTTTCTTCAAACCCTTCTGCTATTTGTGATTCTAAATTCCTTCTACTGTCTTTTCCTACGATTTTGCTTTCAATTTGTTTGACTTGCTTTCCTAATGCCTCAAATTCCTTTTTAACGCGTTCATTAAATTTTCCCTGATTTTCAACATGCTTATTTATGTTCTGGTACTCTTCGGTTTCTGCAAATAGTAATGGAGCTGTATCATCCGAATCTCTGTCCCCATTTAAACTAAGACTTGTATTTACGTCTTCCGTAAGTGTCGCGACTCGGGTTTCGGTATTGTCACTTTTAGTAGATAACTGCTCACACTGTTGCGTTAAGTTATTTATTCTGTCATTTGGTACGGATTCTTCGATTCCTTCAATTATTTCTTCCTTATCGTGTGCACGTTGTAAATTTAATTCTGAAAATTTCTGTACTATCACGCGATCTTTTTCTTCCTGTTCTCGATCCTCTTCCTCTTGTCTAATCTCTACTGCAAATCTATTATTGTGAGAATTCAAAATCGGTTGTACTTCTTCTCTAATTTCTTTCTTTGATTCATCATTCTTGTTTTTGAAACATGTCCCTATTCGTGAATTTAAACGTGTTGCCACTGTTTCCATCTCGGTTTTACTTGTTCCTATTTGTGAGCCTAACCGTGTCGTCATTGCTTTCATCTTGGTTTCAATTGTTCCTATTTTTGAGCTTAACCGTGTTGTCATTGCTTCTATCCGTGATCCCAAATTTAATATTGCACTCATTAACTGCTCCATTTCTTCTGTCGTTAACCACGCAACCTGCGAATTTTTCGATTGTGAAAAATTTTGAACTGTTTCCGGACTATTTTCCCGACTGATTACATTGTTTTCCACATCATTATTCATCACACTGTTCTCCTGTGTTGGCGAGTTCGCCATGTTAACAATTTCGTCCTTCTCACTATTCATCATTTTTGCCTTTTTCATTGATCGCGTAATCATTTACAAAACATACAAAACTCGTCACTGTACGAAAATTACACACAATGACTCCTCATCTTCAACAATACCTTTCACACGAAATATTTCCCTCAAACACGATTAATCGAACAATTGAAATAATTGCACTAAATCGTCAAACGCGTATACAAGACAACAAATTTAAATTTTGAAAAATACCATTAGAAGAATGCCGATTACCAAATCTACACATGCAAAATAGACTACAATTACTAAGCTACAAATTACTACACAATACTACTGTCTACTATTTTTGCAATCAGAAGAATTCCAAGGGACGATCCGAAGCAGCGGTCGCCACATGCATGGGGGCTTATTTTTAATAAATATGAATGCAAATTTTTTTTTGTAGCGGTCTGTCCGATTACGCAACTCTCGTAAACGGCTGGCCCTGACTAGTTTTAGTACGCAATCTGACTGCTTAGAATGACAACAAAGAATATAAGGAAATTTCTGTTAGCACAATTAATTAATTAAGTCCCCAGCAACTATAAAACCTACGAAACAACAAACACAAGTGTAGCTGTTCTGTATGTGGTAGTATGACTCAACGCACATCTGGCACGGTTCTTCTTCAACAAGACAAAAATTTTTAAATACCAATTATACTCACGTGATAAAAGAAAATTAGAAATACTATAATTGCGCAAGAAAACCAGAATTACACTCTAATACAAGAACACGCGCCAGATGCTTTGTTGACTGAACTTGTAATGACACATTGTTCAGGTCACTGAAAGAATAAAAGAATAAAAGAAAATACCTCCATATATATTGACGAAATGCACTCTGACCATTACAATATCTCCATTAGAACAACATCTGCTATCCCTCGCATCAAACCACTGCATAAAACATGGAACAACACTCTCCACTACCACATCTCACTCTGACTTCACGACAAGCAGTGCCCACCACAACTTCTCGGCAAGAACTGCCTGCCGCTACGTCTCAATAAGCACTGCCAGTGGAGGCGGCGGAACAATACTCTCTGGCGCGATCTTTGGCGCTGTGGCTCAGTGTAGCCACCTTTCACTTTGTAGGAGCAGAAATACTCGTGACATCATTACTTGTTTGGCGTTGATAGAAGTATTCAGTCGTCCATGTATTGGTAAAATGTAATCACCGCTTCTAAACACTTAGGAATAGTAACTATTAGGTGTACCTGTACCAATTTGTGATACTCCATACGCTGAACCAGTAATGACTTCATATTCGGAGCTATCTTTTGAGAATAGCCAAAAATCACATGTGTACTTGTATATTTTCTCTGACATAAGGTACCATATAATTCACGACTTAAGCTGCTTGAAAAAACAATTACAACAAAGTGTCATTAGCAGTAATGTTAGCTATTTCTTTACTCTCACACTCGTTTTCACAATTTGGGGAGACGCTGTCCGAAATTGCGTCGCATTTTTGTTTCAAAAGAATTCATAGAACGATAAAAAAATGGGATCAAGTAACTCTGAACTCTACATCTTTAAATTACCAATCTATTCTTCTACCCATTATGCCACGATAAAAAGACGTAAAAATTGTCCTCATGAACACTTGAGTCCATACGCTCGTGCAAAGTAACTTTGTGCCTTTAATTTTCAATCTAAAACGTGCAAAGTTATCATTTCAAGTTTCAAAAGAGGAATGTCAGTGTTATTTGTTGGTATCCTGTTGCTGTGACTGAGATTCGGACATTCAGTCAGATCCTCAATCAGTGTCGTAAAATAAGCAATCCGTAGTACACAAGGCATAGCTGAATACAGAGAGAACGTCGGATATCTCGCGGTTTTTATGCTGCCATTGCCAAATGATCAGATTTTTCTGCTGGTTTGTCAACAATGGCTTAGTTTTTTTGCTGTTGAGTGTAGACGAATGCCCCGTGAATGCTCACATCTTCACTCTAGACTTGCCAGCACGTTAATTTACATTGTTCCAAAGGTTATACTGTCTAATGTAATGGTAATTTCTTTGAAGTACACTGAATAAACCAGTCATTTACAGATTTATAGAAGCTTAATTCGAATAAAGAGCATTTGACCGATTAGATAGTGGACGTGCAGCAAACCAAAATTTATTAGCATAGGATTCATTGTTGTCGTCAGCTAGGAGAACGAACACAAGACATCCTTTGCCTTTCGTTGACCACTAACTTCGCCTCTGAAGGCTACGTGGCGGGCGGCAATCCATAGCTGCGAGTGTTTTTCATCAAATGTTTTCGCCCCGCCACAGCAGTCTTGTACTGCTAATCTATGATAAGAGGGGGATCTCATTTCCAAGCGAATTGGCTTCGTTTGCAAGTCACATCAGGTCCCATGGCAGACATTATCATGCAAATGCAGAATTACCGGAAACCTCCGAATTTTTTACGACACCCTAGCTCCGTTCTGTAATTTCCTTACGGAGCTTACAGAAAAAAGGGCTGTGTACTACCAAAGCCCCGGTCAGTTTCCCACTAATTGCTCTGTGGCCATGTTTCCCAATCTGATCTCATCGTTAACTGTGTCGGTAAGTGGATCTACGTGAGGCAGAATAATTGATGACTACTATCCGACGCCAGATCGACTATGAATCTTTCACATAATTTCACGATTGAAAGTCATTTTCCTCGTGAAAATCTTCTTTACTCCTGCTCTGAGAAGAAAATGATAACACCGAGTCAATGCCATACTCAAATTGTAGTCAATATTTTTGTCGTAGTTTTTGACAGCCATCAAGACAACACACAAAAATTTGGTTACGAATGACGTAGATAAATATTTTTAAACTACAGCACTCTACGACAAATATTGAATGTAATGTATGTTACTGTTTTTCATTACCGCTGGTTGCATTTTACGGAACACATTGCCACAATGTACCACGTGATTTGAATAACTTGGCAGCTTGCACGCACGAGTATGTAAGTTTTTAAGTTTAAGACGCTGTCTGATTTACACGTGTGGACGAAATGTATGTACATAATTTACATAAACCAGTTTCTGGTAAAGCTACAAGACTAATACTACGCGCTGACGTAAGACTCCAAACTAAACGTTTGCCTTCTGCATCTGTGCTGTTGGAAGTCTGTTATACACACAGGTGACAAAAGTAATGGATTAGGGATATGCGTATATACAGATGGCGGCATTATCGTGTACACAAGGGCAGTGCTTGGGCGGAGCTGTCAGTTACACACAGGTCACTCACTTGAACAGGTTTCCGACGGCATGAGGGCCGCACGACGGGAGTTAACAGATTATGATAGAGGAAATCTAGTATGAGCTAGACACATAGGGCATTCCGTTCCAGAAATAGTTAGGGAATTCTATATGCCGAGATCCTCAGTATCAACAATTCGCCGAGAATACTAAATTTCAGGCACTACCTCTCACAACGCAATGGCCGATGCCCTTCATTTGACGACCGAGAGCAGCGACGTTTGCGTAAAGTTGTCAGTATTAAGAAACAAGCAACACTCCAGGAAATAACTGCAGAAGTGAATGTGGGAGGTATCTGTTAGGACAGTGCAGCAAAATCTGGCGTTAATGACCTATGATAGCAGACAATTGCCGCGAATGCCTTTGCTGGCAGAACGGCATCGCCTGCAGCGCCTCTCTGGCCGCGTGACCATATTAGTTGGACCTTAGACGTCTGGAAAACCGTGGCCTGGTCATGTGAGTTCTTATTTCAAATGATAAGTGCTGATGGCAGAATTCGAGAGTGGGCTAGACCCCACGAAACCATGGACCCAAGTCGTCAACAAGCCACCGTGGAAGATGGTAGTGGGCCCATAATGGTGTGGGCTGGGTCCTTTGGTCCAGCTAAATCAATCATTGACCCGAAACTGTTATCTTATGTTGGAGATCATTTGCAACCAATCGAGGACTTCATGATCCCATAACGATGTACCACGACACCGGGCCACAGTTGTTCGCGATTGGTTTTAAGAACATTCCGGACCATTCTATCAAATGATTTGGCCACTGAGATAACCCGACATGAATCCACTGAACGTTTATGGGACATATTCGAGAGGTCAGCTCGTACACAAAATCCAGCACCGGCAACACTTTTGCAATTAAGGACGGCTATAGGAGCAGTACGACTGAATAGTATTGCAGGGGACTTCCAACGACCTGTTGAGTTCTTACCACGTCGAGGTATTGCACTACGCTCGGGAAATGAGTTCCGACACTATAGTAGAAGGTACCCCATGACTTTCGTCAACTAAGTGTAGTATGAGAAGTATGTCTCTGCTATTGGCCACGGATGATAGTTTACCAGAGTATATGTATGAAGAAGACTGTCTGGATTCCAAAGTATTTTGCTGTTGCCAAATAGACAGTCCGTGAGAGAGGTAGTTGTGGTAGATGTGTGTGCTGGCACGGATGCCTAATTTGGGAATGCAGTTGCTGTAACGTGGAACATGTTACAGAAGGTAATTTGTCTGGTGTGCTAGCTTTGCAAAAAGTGGAAAGTTGCATGTAGAGACTCTTTTTAGCTTTGCTGTATAAATTTTGGTAACTCGCATTGTTTGACTATTTGGTGCTGCTAACATCTCGAAAATGCATATACTCAGGAAACAAGTACATCACTCTTTGACCCTTTTTTTTAATTCTAAATGTAAATTTTGTTTAAATAACAGAGTTTTATGAAAGTACTGTCGAAGTGCTAACCTTGTGAACTTACTGTTTATCTCCAGACTATAAAATTGTTAATAACAAGTTTTTAAACCTCTTGGGCGTGGTTTGTTTGGTAGATATTACTTCAGGGAATAACGACCAGTAGAATGTATCATCTGCTCACCGATAGAGTAATGGCCTCCACTGGGGCGAGGCAATTTGACACAGGCATTCCTCACGAAGTCTGTTGTAGGTTGGACTTCCAGAGAGCATTCTTCACGTTCCCTTCTGGAAAACGATTCGTATCAACAACATGCAACGACTTTCGTACAGAGAAGAAATGATCTCTTGTGATCTTGTCTGCTATTAATGGAAGGCGAACAGTGTGACATGATAGAGATAAATCTGTTCACGTTTTCCAACTTGGTTAATGAATACAAAAATGAAGGTCAATCAGTTTTCAAATTATTCGGTCTTAAACCTCCACTTTCCATTTGCTATTCAAACGCTTTAAAGCGGACTAAGTCGGACACGCACTGCATTTCACACTGTATGCCTGCCACCTAGACATTAAGCTATGTATGTATCTGACCGGTGTCTGTTCTGTCGGGCATGTCCAACGGAACGGACACAGCTCAGACACATATATTTCTGAAAAAGAGTGTAACGACTCCTCGACGTACGTTTCAGTGCGAGTGCACAGATATCATCAGAAGCCCTCCGTAAATCAGGATTTGCGAATAGAGAGTTTAACGGACGAAGGATGCAGCATTGTAGCGAGCGATAAATTGGAAATTTGAGTGTCAGGAACCGTACCAGATGACTAAAGTTGTTAGGGCAGCGGTAAAGCGATAAATCCTGGTTCGAGTCTTGGACCGGCATAAATTTTCAACTTTCGCCATAGCATTACCACAATGCCCCTTGGGGCTAACCGTCAAGATTACCCACCCATCCTTTCCCTTTCTTTCCCCTTCCTACATTTCATCTTTGCGAGTATTAAGCTGGCACGTAATACTCCTGAATTGCACACGGCAAGGTTTATTTAAATAATTTTATTTCAGCTTGCAGCCATGGCAAGCAATTATAAGGCAAAGCTTAGCTACCCGTCGTCGCACAGGTAAGTCAAAGTAATTATTAGGGCCGAAATTGGATATTGTCTTGTGCACTTAAGGAACAGCAATTATCTAGGTTTGAAATACTCTCTGATAATATTTATTTCAGTGGGTATGTAAGCGTTTTCCGTTGTAAATCTAAGCATTAAGATTAAATGAAAAGTTTATACAGTTACTGGTAACATTCCCATATGGTAGGGCGAATGCGTTATGTTCAAATGATTGCATATAATGCACGTAGGTACTCTAAACACGGAAGTTTCTTATACATTACAAGTAATGGTTACACGTAACCAATAGTGAGCTAAAGCTACCTCACGTACACTATTAGATTATTGTCTAAAGATTTCACTGAGATGAAAGAGTAAAAAGCTCTCTATTGGAAAATTACACCTAGACATTCTCTTAACTAGGAACATAGGAAGCAGAGAAATTAAACTGAATATTAGTCTCTGTAGTGTACTAGAAGGTAATATGGGGTGAGGATTCAGCATTAGAAACTTTTATTACAACTAAATCTATCACCAGTGATTACAAATTCGTAAATCATTAATCACAATTTAGATTTTTGTGTACACCTTCACTGGATTATATCTCCCAGTGGATATTTAGCAAATAACTTATTATTCAGGAAACTCGTAAATAAATAGAAGTACTTCCTTTTAAACTTTTAATTTACTTTGAATTACTTAACCATAAAACTATAAAACGTAAAATTTACCTTACTAAAATTTACTTGATACTGCTTGACCAGAAAAACCGTAAAACCATACTAATTATTTATACAACTCACTACAAAAGGCACAGTTTTCTGCTAACCATGAAATAGTAATTAAAGAATTTTTTACAATTTACGTCCAACCCTCGCACACCGGGCAATGGAAGCATCTCACGTACTGTCACTACTACATAGCGTCAACAACACTCAGGGTTACATTAAATTACCAACACTCGACAAGGATAAGCAAGTTTCTTTTGTCCGCAGCTTGTCTGAGAACCCAGGCACCCCAGTTGCTTGAGAACCGCTATGTAGACAAACGTCACGCAGCATACAGAAGCAAATGGAGCCGGAACAGTACTAATGACAATATTCACTGCATATAAACGAAAGTTACATTATATCACACATTTCATAAGGTAACCTGAAAACAGTCATAATTAGTGCCAGGAAGCCAGTATCACTAAGGGCAGCTACCCACAGGATTTTCCCAAGTTGCAGGAAAATTACAGCGACAGTACTCGGAGACTAGTCTCCTCCACATAACTTTTTTTTTTAACAGTAACAAAGAAGTCACACATTATTTAGTCAATTATATACCATAAGAACTTTACACAAGTCTCAGAAACTCCTGGAAGTAAAATTAACTTAAACTTCGTGTAAAACAACCAACACCCCCTTTTTTTAAACAGAAGGATACCCCTTAAGCATACTTAAATACAATTTTCTATATACACCTATAATGGAATATTTGTCACTGTAGTGCGAACCTTTAAGGTCACTCTGCTTACATACCACAGAAATACCTCATTCCGTATCCGTCTCTCCAGGCGTGGCATATGACTTACAGACACCGCTGGACATCCAAAATGCAACACCAGAAGGCCCGGAGATATGAAAGCCAAACTGTTTTAGAAGATGGTGACCCCATGACTTAAAATACGGCCCCATGTGAAGTGAGGTAGATGATGAAATCAGTGTCTAGTGTTACCACCATTGTTGGCTATAGCCGCTGCTGCACATCTCGGCATTGCATCAAAGAGGCTGTGGATGAGGTTTTTGGGTATAGCAGTCCATGCTGCTTGCACATCCGTTGTAGCATCAGGTGGGTGTTTCCCAGACCTGTCGTTCTCCAATCATCGAAAGATCGGGAGGACAGGGAGGCCAAGGCAGGAATGCAATCAGATGGGTGATGAAGATGTCTTGAACATTGCGTACCAAGTGTAGCCGCGTATTATCCTATTGCAATGTGGCCGTCACCAGTATGGTGACGCATAAGGCAACAGATCAACAGTCTTTCACCACTGTGTGTCCAGAGGCTAATACGACCATGGTGCTAGTGCAGGTACAATCCGGATTCGTCGGTAAAACCTATGACTTTCATTGGATTGTCCTTGTGCGACTTTCATCGCACAATTTCCTGCACAAACGCCTGTGGCGTTCAGTCAGTGCTAAACGCAGCAAAGGACGCCTTGCGGATAGTCCACTCTGTTGCAAATGACGTCGAATGGTACGCGTGAACACTCCTTGTTGCGCAACAGGCCGAAATTTTTGTAATGTGGTTCGTGATATGGCAGAGCGATCCACCACCGGCATGTGCACAACGGGATTATAACTATTTGTAGTGGAGCCACGATGAGAGTGTAATCGGCCTCGTCGATCCGTAGCTCCCTCCTGCAGCCATCTACTACAGATCCACATCACAGTTCCTTGGTTCCGTCCGATACTGTCACCATTTTCTCTGAAAGATAAGCAGAAGTCCCTATAGACAATTATTCTTTCTCGGTCGAACTCCGAAACTTGCTCGAAAGACGCTCTCTGTTTTCTACGAGGCACACCGAATCAGCTTGCACAATACAATCACACGAAAGAACAATCCCAGTACGTCCACAATGCCGTCTGTTGCCTCTTTCTGTATCGCTACTGGCGCCTGTGATATGCATCTGCTCCGGAATGCCAGTCGTGTGCACCTTTCATATCCGCAAACGCATGTTGCAAATTTCATCTGATGTGGATGCGTCTTCCATTTCTGGTGGCCAGCAGAGTATAATCAGAAGTTGTATGGCGACGAGAGAAACGGCTCGATCTAACATACGAATTACGGTTCCTAAGAGAATCAACTGTGAGATGTAATCACAACCGTTAGCAGCGAAATGTGAACACAATACTGATTTGTGACTACCAGTATCCATAACAGGCTACATAACTAGAAATGTAGGCACGCCTAGTACTGCCGAAATGTAGGCGCCGAACACACGTTTAGGCATACAGCCTTAATCACTTGTTGTCTGTGGAAACCGAGCATACTACTGCCGTACAAAATTAAACAATCTCCACCGCAGGTCACACTTGCAAGACATCTCTTTACGCATACTCGACCATGAAAGGTGGATAAACGCTGATCTCTCCCAAGGTCCAGTGAGTGCCTGTAGCTATACAAATTTGCCCGCAATCCGTAATGAACCCACCCAGGAGGATCCAGCGGTCTCCTCCTGCCAACTCGCACTGACTGCTACCGTCTGCCTATAGTTCCGGTTTCCGGCTCAGGATGGCGCCACTGCCAAGCGTCAAAGACGCTGGCTATCGTACACTGAAGTGCCAAAGGCACTGGTACACCTGCCTAATACAGTGTAGGTCTCCCGCAAGCACACAGAAGTGCCGCAACACGACGTGGCATGGACTCTACTAATGTCTGAATAGTGATGGAGGGAATTCACACCACGAATCGTGCGGCGATGTCCATAAAGTACGAGGTGGTGGAGGTCTCTTCTGAACAGCACGTCTGGGAAGTTTAGTGGCCAGCGGAAGTGTTTAAACTCAACTCGGAAGAGTGTTCCCGGAGCCACTCTGCAGAAATTCTGGATGTGTGGGGTGCCTCATTGTCATGCTGGAATGGCCCAAGTCTGTCTGGATGCACAATGGACATAAATGGATGCAGGTGTCAGACAGGATGCTTACGTACGTGTCATCTGTCAGAGTCGTATCTAGATGTATCACTCCAACTGCACATGCCTCACATCATTAGAGAGCCTGCACCAGTTTGAACAATCCCTTGCTGAGTACAGGTTCATGGATTTATGAGGTTATCTCCATACCCATACACGTCCATCCACTCGATACAATTTGAAAAGAGACTCGTCCGACCAGCCAACATATTTCCAGTCATCAACAGTCTATTGTAGGGGTTGATGGGCCCAAGCGAGGCATAAGGCTTCGTGTCGTGCAGTCATCAAGGGTACAAGAGTGGGCCTTCGGCTCCGAAAGCCATATCGATGAAGTGTCGTTGAATGGTTCGCACACTGATACTTGTTGATGGCCCAGCATTTAAATCTGCAGCAATTTTGGAAGGGTTGCATTTCTTTCATGTCGATAGATTCTTTTCAGTCGTCGTTGGTCTCGTTCTTCCAGGATCTTTTTTCCGGCAGGTGTGATGTCTGAGATTTTATGGGTTACCAGATTCCTGATATTCGCAGTACACTAGTGAAATGGTCATACGGGAAAATATCCACTTCATCGCTACCTCGGAGGTGCTAGTCC
Source organism: Schistocerca cancellata (assembly GCF_023864275.1). NCBI lineage: Eukaryota > Metazoa > Arthropoda > Insecta > Orthoptera > Acrididae > Schistocerca > Schistocerca cancellata. The sequence continues at coordinate 1,014,712,798 of NC_064626.1, forward strand.
CATCGCTCGTACGCACACTATAGCATCATGTCCAAACTCACTCAAGTTTTGATAACCTCCCATTGTATCAGCAGTAACTGTTCTAACAATAGCACCAGACACGTAATGACTTATATAGGCGTTGCCGATTGCAGCGCCGTATTCTACCTATTCACTTTGTATTTCAATAGGCATGCCTATATCAATTTCTTCTGCGCTCCAGAGTATGTGTACCACTCCACGCACAGTGGAAATCTCACTCTGGTGCGACCGAAGTATCTTGGTGTGAATCACCCGGGAAACTTCTTGGAATTTCCTCACTCTTGTCCGATAGCAAAGATGTAATATTTTTTTTTTATTTTTCGTTAGATCTGGCAGCCAAAATGTGGTATATCCTCCTTTTTTTTTCTTTATTGTGATTTCATTCCCCTGCCTCCATATAGGCAAGGGAGGGCTGTCAGCGGCACAATCCGCCGCTCTTCAGCCGAGTGACATGACAACTAATATGAGAGTAAAGTGTTACACATCAGGCTATAAAAAAGGGGAAAATAAAACCGAGTAAGGGGAGAAAATGGAGGTAAAAAGACAATGACATGGAGACGTTAATGGGAGGACAATTAAAGTCGACATAAGGTTAAAAAACACAGTTGGCGATTCTTAAAACGCAAAGAAGACACGCACAGTTTAAAAGTTGGCCACAGGATTAAAAACACTCCAGAACAACACACTTTAAACTCACATGGAGCACCCATGATGAAGAATAAAACTGCCTGGTGGGACCTGCCGAGGGAGAGACTGGAGAGGATGGAAAAGGAGGGGAGAGCAAGATGAAGCAGGGGAGTGGGCGGGATGAAAAGAGTAGGGACGTCAGCGGGAACACCAAGAGGCAGGAGACTGGTGGGGCAGGAGATGAAGAGGCAAGAAAAGGCAGAGACACTGAAGGGGAGCGCTAGAGAGGGAGGGGAAGTAGGATGGGAAAGCCACTCAGGAGAAGGGCGGGGGAGGAGAGAGAGCCCTGAGGAGGAGCTAGGAGGAAGGTGGGGTTAGAGTTGATAGGAAGGGTAGATGTCAGGGCGAAGCTCATCATTCGGGATGGGTAGATGGTGGAAGTTGTGTTGGGAAAGGAGGCGAAGGGTGTAGAGATGGAGAGAGGGTTGGACACAATGGTAAAGGTGTGGTAACGAGTTGGGGTTGGAGAGGAAGGGAGACACCAGGGGGTGAGGGGGATCAATGCGGCTTACAATATATAGTGTGTGGATGTGTTCAAGGGAAACGTGGGGGAAGGGGATGAGGTCATAGAGGATGCTTGTGGGGGCCCGAAGGTGGATGTGAAAGGCGAGGTCAAGCGCATGGCGTTCGAGAATTTGGAGGGATTTATAGAACTGGGATGGGTGGAAATCCAAGCCATGCTGACATAACAGAGGATGGGGCAGATCAAGGATTTGTATGAGTGAAGGATGGTGGAAGGATGCAGACTCCATGTCTGGCTGGACAGGAGTTTCAGGAGGCGGAGTCTGTTGTGACCTTTGTGTAGAATGGTAAAGAGATGGGGAGTCCAGGTGAGGTGGTGGTCGAGGGTGAGGCCAAGATATTTGAGGGTAGGTATATTCTCGTTGAGCCCATCAATTTTTATTAAATCATCCTACGATTAGATGATCCAACGAAGTGTTTAAAGTTCTTCTTGTTTCAACACTTAGTTCTTTAGACATGCATAGGTTATGTTGCAGCCTGAGCCTGAAGCAGGCTCTCACAAATAAACAGGGTGATATGCAGGGCAGTGACCAACGTAATTCTGCAGCAGTTGTATAGTGATTGCGCAGCACCCTGTTACACTGTTACACTGTCAGTGCTGGGCTGTGCTGCAAGATGGCGTAGCGAAACGCTGCGTTTCCCCAGCCAAGTATGTTATGGGAGTCTATCAGAGTGCGCCAGCAGAATTCGTGACTTCGAGGGAACGATGCTGTCGGCTGAGCTGGGTGCATTTACAGTTCCTACAGCTGGGTGTATTATGACAGATGGAAGACAGAGAAGACACTTCACAAACCGCGAGCGCAGTGCAGACAGATTTATTGCTCCAAGATGACTGGTTTTAACAGTCTTATGCTGCCATCATCTGATCTAATAGGAAACAAAGATAATAAGCTGGGGGGGAGGGGGTGTGGAGGGCGGCAACAATTCATATGGCGGATATATAAAGTATACAATATTCTATTCACGTTCTGGAACTTGCTATAAAATTGTCATGTTACATTACATGAAGTCAAAGCACAAAAACCACTCCGCACATATAGATGTCTTGATAGAAATCCAGTCGATAAAACACAAAGCTTCGTCACGTTGTATAACGAAAGTGCACTTTGCACCCAACACTTCGGGTATCTCATACGACTGTAATCTAATATTTCATCTCTACTACATTATTTTGATGCCTGGTTATCATATACCCATAGGGGTTGCAGATATGACGGATTCCGGCTCATCCCTTAGCCATAATACTAATTATAGAGCTAGGACTCAGCCCATCTACTTGATTTTCGTTATCGCTATTTTGCTTAAAGCCCCCATTTACAGTAGTTCTTGACACACATGGCTTGGATTACAGACAACTTCTTCGCGTTACATGACGTAGTCACATACGCACTATGACAAACCTTAAAAACCTTTAATGTTAGTGTAGTAGTCTACAATATTTTTTATGGATTCTATCATTTAGGTTGATTGACTAGTAGACACCTCTCACCCAAGGTTTGACTCTGCTTCTGGATTTGATTACTTGTTTAGTAAGTTCATCACCGTGCAGTTTTTGTGCGCGTCCCCCTCACCACTTCCTCTTTTATCATAGCGATACTTCGCGTGACTCCTACACGTCTGCCCGGTTTAGCAATCGCGCTCGCACCTGTGCGATTCTCTTCTTTTTACGTCATGTTGCTTCGTAAATTCAAGATTTTTAAGTTTTCGATTACTAACTGTTGCTTTCGCCCTGTCAATAAGCACACAGTTTGTTATTAGTACAGATTTTATATGGTGTATAGGTCTTTGGTAATTTTATATGTGTGCTCAGGTGGCACTCCTATTGTTATTTCGGGCACATTTTAATATCCAGCTTTCTTTGTTTACACCGCTATTCATTGCGTATATCCGCCGTATGCTATCATTTAGCATGTACTACACGCACTATCCAGTGGCGAGATAAATAAATTCATAGCGGGTCTGCCGCCCCACAATGTTAAAATTCCGCAGACAGCGTGGTACTGTGTGGCAAGCTTGTGAGAAACATGTTCGCCGCCAGCTTGCAAGGTCGATACCAGGGTTTAAACTGTGTGTGTGTTCATCATTTGTGTGTATTTTACGAACTGTGTATATTTTATATACTGGACTTTTATCAAGACTGGTAAAAGTGAATAGTGATATTTATGCTTTGACTTCATGTAATGTACTAGTAACTTGGCCATTTTACAGCAAGTTCCGGAAGATACGAGGAGTATTGTATGTTTCATATACCCGTCATATGAATTGTAGTTTCCCTTCACACCCGCCCCCCTCCCACCCCCGCACCAGGCAATCCTGATTTAGGTTTTCGGTGATTTCCCTAAATCACTCCAGGCAAATGCTGGGATGGTTCCTTTGAAAGGGCACGGCCGAATTCCTTCCCCGTCCTTCCCTAATCCGATGAGACCGATGACCTCGCTGTTTGGTCTCTTCCCCCAAACAACCCAACCCAACTCTCACCCCCTCCTGATTATTACCTTTGTATCCCCTTAGGTCAAATAATGGCACCGTAAGACGGTTCGATCATCTCGGGGCAGTAAATATGTCGGCACAGCAATCGCGGCCTATGAATTACGTTCATTGTCAACCATACCGATCGCCGCACAGCACAGCGTTTGTGCCTAACAGTACAGTTGGGGGATAATCTTAGTTAGTTTACGCTTTAGGCGGGTCGTATTCGGTCGTGAGTTTCCTATTACATTTTAATTTTTTGATTAGGGCTTTTTGTAAAATACCGTTGCAGTGTATGCGAGATCATGGGACAATATTATTTCGATATCGGTCGTAAACAATAAAACATTACTGATTTAACAACTGTTGCTGTTCCTTTATTTGTGAAAATTTACTTGCCAAAATGTCGTTAAGGTACGAGAACAATTTTTCTGCGCTGTAACTCGCACGATGTCTGGAGAAGAACTGGATTTGCTACAGAACATTATGAGAAGGTTTTGACGTAGTTGATGTGTTTAGCGCTTCTAAGAATCATACGAAGGATAAGAAATCACGGTTTTCCATATAGCCCATCAATAATACCCGAAGTACATAGATTTGTTTTTGTACATAACTGTATTCAAAAAATTTTGAGCGTATTCTGATACCAAAAAATCATGCTCCTCACCTCATCACTCAAAAAATTAGATCAAACTAGAAAATAAATTATTTTTTAAGATCGTTCTAGATGCCATACCAGGAAGGTCTTTGTTTCAAGTAGCATTAAGACTGAGGGTCCTAGCCGGCCGTAGTGGCCTTGCGGTTCTGGGCGCTACAGTGTGGAGCCGAGCGACCGCTCCGGTCGCAGGTTCGAATCCTGCCTCGGGCATGGATGTGTGTGATGTCGTTAGGTTAGTTAGGTTTAATTAGTTCTGAGTTCTAGGCGACTGATGACCTCAGCAGTTAAGTCGCATAGTGCTCAGAGCCATTTGAACCATTTGAACTGAGGGTCCACGTTATATTTGTGGTAATACGACTACAGAAATACAGCACCAATATTTGAATAAGCAGAACCGTAATTAACAGAAATCATTTCTCATACTTCTTAAATTTCTTACAAGATAATAACAAAATTTAATTTAAGAAAAATCTTTCAGTACTGAGGTCTGCTTCTTTCACAGCACCATTTTTGAGGTAAGATGTTGCAAACTCTACCGTAGAAATTCTCGTGCTATAGAGGAAGAAATGGATTTTAATAACATTTACCAAACACACGTAGTTTTGTTCCTTCTCTCCTCTACTCTTTTTTTTTACCATTTTTGAAACCCAAATTACGTCCTTCCATTAAAAAGATATCTTATTGACGTAAACATAATCTAACACGCAGTCTGCTGCCACAAAAACTGTGCGTCAACTAAATGAAGGAGACCTTGACGTATGACAAGCGACAGCACTGCTTTGCACGAAGACCATGTGCCACCTGGTAATGAATGTTTTAAACACTTTCTCCATGATATGGCAATTGGAGCAGTTCTAGAGACATGCAACACAGTACCCCCGAGAGCACAATGGTATTGAAAATGCGTTTTATGAAAAAATGTAACTTAGAGCGTTTGTCTTTTCCACTCTTCAGCTGAAACTTTCCGGAAGTTTAAAACTGTATGCCCGACTAGGAATCGAACCTGTGATTTTTGCCTTTCGCTAGACAAGTGCTCAACCGACCGAACTCCCAAGCACGGCTCACGACCCACTCTCACAGTTTCACTTTCACCAGTACCTCATCTCCCGAAGCACTTGCCCACGAAAGGCAAAGCTTTTGTAAGTCTATATACTTATCGATAACTTTCTTCCAGTTTAGGGTAAGAAATATTGCCGGCCGCTGTGACCGAGCGGTTCTAGGCACTTCAGTCCGGAACCGCGCTACTGCTATGGTCGCAGGTTCGAATCCTGCCTCGGGTATGGATGAGTGTGATGTCCTTAGGCTAGTTAGGTTTAAGTAGTTCTAAGTTTAAGGGGCTGATGACCTCAGATGTTAAGTCCCGTAGTGCTTAGAACCATTTGAACCATATTGAGAAATATTGCTAAACATTGTTTTTTACTTCTTTTCGGTTTTCTGGACAGTTCTCAACTTTGTACCATACTTTAAACGCATGTATTTAAAGCTTTAATACTAGAAGCCTTCCATTCAGTGCATCGACAGTGGAGGCCCAGGAGCCGGCCGTGGCTAGTAGATACCTGTGACAGCTGCGCCTGGCGCCTGTCAGCAACCTTACTGGTGCGACTCGCCCACCTGGTAACCAAGGTGAATCCAGGTGGCAGTCTAGAACCGCCGGCTTTCTGTGACGCTAGCGGGAGGTTCGCAGATCCCAAGTCGAACCAATGACCCTAGGAGACGAGCTGGAGTGTCAGGCGATGGACTCAAAATGCTGGCCTCGCCTCAGCAGATCCTACTCAAAACCCGGAATCATTATGACTAGGAAATGACTCCTACTGCTTCGCGTACTTCACTACTCGATAAGGCTGGAATACCTTAGCCATAAATTCGACCGATGACTGGCGCAAACACTGCGCCAATAGAACACACGACGCCAGTAGAATACACGACGCTTAAAAGATGCTGTCGGCTGAACTGGAAGTGCTTATACAGCATCCAGCAGGGTGTATTACGACAGATGGGAGACAGAGCACTTTATGTGGGCGATGTCAGGTCATCCGCTTCCTACTACATTTTCTGTGGAACGAAAGTTCCGCGTATACCGTTTCATAAAACAGGGAACGCAAGAAATTATCCAAACGAAAAAATCCGTTGCAAAACATCCATCAACAGAAACACGACCCTTCTAAGAAATATTAGAAAGAGGAAACGTAATACATAACACGTGAAAGGCGCTTACGCAGGAAAGCGACAGCAATCACCACCTTGCTCGCCTAGCCGTACTGACTGGGAAATCGTAAACTGCTGTCTGTGAAGGGTTAGACCAGCGAGAGCGCGCACCACGCGTGAATTAAACACTGTTAGATGTTGCTTCTAGCAATGACAGATGGAAGGTTTGTAATGCGAGCGGGAAAACCGAATAAAAGAGTACGGGTGCTCTAAAGAATAAGGAGCAAGAGAACCTGTACATCTAGATATAAAACACAAAGGTGTATAGCCACCACATTAGCCCATTCAAAAGAAAAAAAAATCAGACTGGTTTACATAATTATGGTTAAAACACAATAAGCTTAACATAAGCAGATGCTATAACATTTGTATGGCACAAATCTGTACGTTTGTTAAAAGTTACAGTAGGATGAGAATGAAGACTTTTTGGAGTTTCTATCTCTTCAAGTTGATTCAGTGTGCTACATTACCAAATTATCGTTAACCTGTAGTACCTCGTGGTGATTATCAATCAAATTACCTGGAATTAGTAACAGCTTTATATTCTTTAAACCTCGTAAGAAAGTTCCATTCCTTTTGACCACTGTATCTACTGTTAGACACCTTCCTGCATTATAATCAATACGACATACATTAGAGTTAGAAAATGGATTCTTCATATTTGCATCACGATTTATTAGTCTAGTGCCCAGACTACTCGATACAAAATATGCCAGAACAGCAGTTTTCTTCCAGTCGTCTGTCTTCTCGGATCTCGAGAAACAGAAAACAGAAGAAGAAAACGTACCACGAAGGAAGTCTGTAGATGTGAGGTACATTTACACACATGTCCCCATTGATCACCCGGACTCAGTCTGAAGCAGATCTTATCGCTGAAGACATTTCTACTCCAGTCAATGATATTCCCGCCGGAGACGTGTCTGGAGACGCTCCAGACAGCAGTGGGATGCCAAAATGACTGTTGCCCACCATACTGCCCGACAACCAGGAGTTATAGCCTGGGGTGCCATTTTTTCCATTGTAGGACCTCGTTTGTTTTCATCCGCGGCACCGTTGCAGCACAATGGTATGTCGACGATATTCTACGCCCGTTCTGTTGCATTTCGTGGCAGTCCATCCCGGGCTTATATTTCAACAAGGTAATGCTCGCCCGCACAGGGTGAGAACTTCTACTGCTTGTCTCCGTGTTTTCCAAAACCTACCTTATCCAGCAACTTCGTTGGATCCCCACCAAATGAGAACGTTTGGAGCATTATGGGCAGTGCCCTCCAGCCACTTCGGAATTTTGACATCTAACGCTCTAACTGGACAGAATATACGTCAGGAGGATACCCAACAACTCTGTTAATCAAAGCCATGCTGAATAATTACTCGCATAGCGGCCATAGGTGGACCAACACGTTATCGACGTTCTCCGTTTCTGAAGCTCGTTCTCCATCCAACTTCTCTGAAACTTTAATCGCTTGCATGTGTGTGTACATCACACTTTGGCCACTTTCACACCTGTTCTCGAATTCATTTCATCAACCATGGACATAGAGTAAACATTCCGTTCGCTATGATGTCTAATTATTCCCAATTCCCTATCATACGACTGAGATTTGAGTGGAATGCTATTTAATGTGCTAAGAAGGGTTCTGAAGACAACGGTTTTGTACATACACTACTGGCCATTACAATTGCTACACCACGAAGATGACGTGCTACAGACGCGAAATTTGAACGACAGAAAGAGAGGCTGTGAAATGAAAATGATTAGCTTTTCAGAGTATTCACACAAGGTTGGCGCCGGTGGCTACACCTAAAACGTGCTGACGTGAGGAAAGTTTCCAACCAATTTCTCAAACACAAACTGCAGTTGACCCGCGTTGCCTGGAGAAACGTTGTTATGATCCCTCGTTTGAGGAGGAGATATGCGTACCATTACGTTTCCGACTTTTGATGAAGGTCGGATTGTAGCCTATCGCGATTGCGGTTTATCGTATCGCGACATTGTTGCTCGCGTTGGTCGAGATCCACTGACTGTTAGCACAATATGGAATCGGTGTGTTCAGGCGTTTGCAAGACAACAACCAGCTGCACGAACAGTTCGACGACGTTTGCAGCAGCATGGACTATCAGCTCTGAAACTATGGCTGAGGTTACCCTTGACGCTGTATCAGACACAGGAGCGCCTGCGATGGTGTACTCAACGACGAACCTGGGTGCACGAATGGCAAAACGTCATTTTTTCGGATGAATCCAGGTTCTCTTTACAGCATCATGATGGTCGCATCCGTGTTTGGCGACATCGCGGTGAACGCACATTGGAAGCGTGTATTCGTCATCACCATACTGGCGTATCACCCGGCGTGATGGTATGGGGTGCCATTGGTTACACGTCTCGGTAACCTCTTGTTCGCATTGACGGCACTTTGAACAGTGGACGTTACATTTCAGATGTGTTACGGCGCGTTGCTCTACCCTTCATTCGATCTCTGTGAAACCATACGTTTCAGCAGGATAATGGACGATCGCATGTTGCAGGTCCTGTACGGGCCTTTCTGGATACAGAAAATGTTCGACTGCTGCCCTGGACAGCATTTTCTCCAGATCTCTCACCAATTGCAAACGTCTGGTCAGTGGTGGCCGAGCAACTGGGTCGTCACAATACGCCAGTCACCACTCTTGATGAACCGTGGTATCGTGTTGAAGCTGCATGAGCAGCTGTACCTGTACACGCCATCCAAGCTCTGTTTGACTCAATGCCCAGGCGTATCAAGGCCGTTATTACGGCCAGAGGTGGTTGTTCTGGGTACTGATTTCTCAGGATCTATGTACCAAAATTGCGTGAAAATGTAATCACATGTCAGTTGTAGTATAATATATTTGTCCAATGAATACCCGTTTATCATCTGCATTTCTTCTTGGTGTAGCAATTTTAATGGCCAGTAGAGTACATGGGTGATCAGAAACCACATGTGGGACAAAGTCTATAGTGGACGCCTTTCTATTTTCATTTTCTGACATGTTTCCATTTAACGTGATCTGGAGATATAAGTCTGGTAAATCGCATCCATCTGATGTTGATCTGAAACGATAATTTTCCCATAAATGTACTCAGTTTTTATAGAAACTGTTGCACTCTTCTTCGCCACCCACGAAAAGTATTAAAACATCATCTACATAACGTTTCCAGCTTCTATCCTTCCTAGTCTCACCCGTATTCTTCTTAAAAAATTTTACCTCAAGATACGACGTAAAATGGTTCACCAAAATGCATGATTACTAAGGAAACATAGCCAAACAGTGTTGCTGCCTATGAACTTCATCACCAAATTGAAATTAACTGAAACGCAAAACCAAAGCTAAAATACTGCCTCATTAATTTCACCAGGTTGCCTGTCGCTAAGTGTTCTAAGGTTTTCAAAAATAATGTCACAGACTTCATCTGTACGAAAATTGATGTACATATTCCAGATTTCGAAAATCGCCATAGAGTACGCACTGTGATGTTAACGCTCTTACAATACGTGATTACGTCTTCCCTGTTTCTTTCATTCTTGACTCCCTACAATAGTAACATTCTTTTACGTAATCTCCAATAAATGTTTCATGTTTATAACTTGTATCATTCTGTTCATCAACAGTGGGTTTCACCGAATGATCAGGCCTACGGAGTTCAACTGTCACTCGAAGTCTAGTTGCTTTTGGGCTGATAACAAGAAACTGTTACTTCCTCGTTTCTTCCGGAAAATTTTCCTTTCTTTAAGTGCTTTCCGATTTTTATATGAATACTTTATTATGACTGCCTCATTACTAGCAACGAACAGTTCCATCTTATCCGTATACTCCTGTCGAGAAAGGACAACCGAATTTTTCACTTTCTCTGCCGGGTCAATGCGGAATTACACTCTGTACGTCTTTAATCGATTTCAACGCCTGACCTCTCTCTCCTCAAACACTCCTTACTCGCCGGCCTGAGTGGCCGTGCGGTTCTAGGCGCTACAGTCTGGAACCGAGCGACCGCTACGGTCGCAGGTTCGAATCCTGCCTCGGGCATCGGCGTGTGTGATGTCCTTAGGTTAGTTAGGTTTAATTAGTTCTAAGTTCTAGGCGACTGATGACCTCAGAAGTTAAGTCGCTTAGTGCTCAGAGCCATTTGAACCAAGCCAACTCCTTACTCCTTTGTTTAATTTCATTTCCCCTATTACCTTTTTCCTAAAAAGAAACTCTTAGTTATCAAGGACATTTCACTTTCAGGAGGAACGAAGACAACAGGATTTTCTAAGTCCACTGAAGTGTGCGCAATTATCATTCATTCTTGTTTTACAGAGGTGTTCTCTCATAAGATATATCACAGTCCGTTATTCAACAATCTCTTTGTAAAGCGAAAAGAGGAACTTGATGCCCCACCGATGACATGAGGCGGAAGAAAAGCTTAGGTCGTCTATGCTTTCTATGGGTAGTGTCCGATCGTCAGTTTCCCGTTATAGTTTCATTTTTTAATTTACGCTTATTGTAAGATATCGTTCCTATTGTTACAGTGTATGCCAGAACATGGAACTACACTATGAGATCAAAAGTATCCGAACACCTCGCTGAAAATGACTTACAAGTTCGTGGCAGCCTCCATTGGTAACGCTGGAATTCAGTATGGTGTTGGCCCACCATTAGCCTGGATGACAGCTTCCAATCTTGCAGGCATACGTTCAATCAGGTGCTGGAAAGTTTCTTGCGGAATGGTAGCCCATTCTTCTCGGAATGCTGCACTGAGGAGAGGTATCGTTGTCGGTCGGTGAGGTCTGGCACAAACTCGGCGTTCTAAAACATCCCAGAGGTGTCCTATAGGATTCAGGCCAGGGCTCTGTGCAGGCTAGCCCTTTACAGGAATGTTATTGTCGTGTAACCACGTTGCCACAGGCCGTGCATTATGAACAGATGCTCGATCGTGTTGAAAGATGCAATCACCATCCCCCAATCGCTCTTCAACAGTGGGAAGCAAGAAGGTGCTTAAAAGATCAATGTAGGCCTGTGCTGTGATAGTGCCACGCAAAACAACAAGGGGTGTGAGCACACCATAACACCACCACGTCCGACTTTTACGGTTGGCACTACACACCCTGGCAGATGACGTTCACCCGACATTCGCCATACCCACACCCTGATATCGGATCGCCACATTGTGTACCGTAATTCGTCACTCCACACAACGTTTTTACACTGTTCAATTGTCCAACGTTTACGATCCTTATACCAAGCGAGGAAACGTTTGGCGTTTACCGGCGTGATGTGTCATTTATGAGCAGCCACTCGACTATGAATTCCAAGTTTTTTCAGCTCCCTCCTCACTGTCATAGTACTTACAGTGGATCCTGATGCAGTTTGGAATTCCTGTGTGACGGTATGGATAGATGAAACTTCCTGGCAGATTAAAACTGTGTGTCGGACCGAGACTCGAACTAGGGACCTTTGCCTTTCGCGGTCGAGTGCTCTACCAACTGAGCCACCCAAGCACGACTCACGACCCGTCCTCACAGCTTGAATTCTGACAGTACCTCGTCTCTTACCTTTCAGAAGCTCTTCTGCGAACCTTGCAGAACATACTGGAAACATCCCCCAGGCTGTGGCTAAGCCATGTCTCCAAAATATCCTTTCTTCCAGGAGTGCTAGTTCCTCAACGTTCGCAGAAGAGCTTCTGTGAATATGGGAAGGTAAGAGACGAGGTACTGGCAGAATTGAAGCTGTGAGGACGTGTCATAAGTGGTGCTGGGTAGCTCAGTCGGTAGAACACTTACCCGCGAAAGGCAAAGGTCCCGAGTTCGAGTCTCGGTCCGGCACGCAGTTATAATCTGCCAGGAAGTTTCACATCAGCGCACACTCCGTTGCAGAGTGAAAATCTCATTCTGGATAGATGTCTGCCTATTACACATTACGAAGCTCTTCAACTGTCGGCGGTCTATGACAGTCAACAGACGAGGTCGGCCTGTAAGCTTTTGTGCTCTACGTGTCCTTTCACGTTTCCACTTCACTATCCCATCGGAAACAGTGGACCTGAGGAGTGTAGAAATCTCGCATACAGACGTATGACACAAGTGACACCCAATCACCTGACCACGTTCCAAGTATCTGAATTCCACGGAGCGCCCCATTCTGCTTTCTCATGATGTCTAATGACAAATGAGGTCGCTGATATGGGGTACCTGGCAGTAGGTGGCTGCACAATGCACCTGATATGAAAAACGTATGTTTCCGAGGGTGTCCGTATACTTTTGATCACATAGTGTATATTGTTCCGAAACCGACTGTAAACAATAAAATATTATTCTTTCCACAACTGTTCCACTGTCTTCATTTTGTGAAAGTGGTGTTGTACAGTAATGGTTGCCCGATGAAAACAATTGTTTACAGAAAAGTTTTCAAAAGTATGCAGTAATCATTGAAAATGTACATTAACGATTAAAACTACTCAATGTATTAAGTGAAAGAGTAATAGATCGTTATGTTTTGCTTGATTTTTTACGCTATGGATACGGTTGGTTCTGTTGTTGGGTTTCAAAGTCGAAGATGGGTGTCGGACAATATGGAATACTTGCTATTCCCTGACTCCGCGACTGCTTAGAACGAAGATTAGATTTGTCACTTCTGCAAATGGAAGAATGTGAAACGAATCAACTCTACCGCTCTACCGCATAAATAATTTTTTTTTCAGATCCTTATTTTGAAATAAAAGACCTAAGCGATTTTTAATAGAATCAGTAATTCTGTGAAGCTTTTGATTTTACAAAAGTCTCAGAATCTTATTTTGTGGACATTAAGTATATTTTGTTTCCAAACTCCCACAATGAATTTCATTTTTACCTCTCTATTCGATATTTCCAACGATTTCATACTAACCTCCAAGTGCAATTTTTTTAAACTTCCTTTCGGTGGTTAGCTTTTTCAAAATTTACCAAGAGAAATACAAATACTTGTTGCCAAATACACTCCTGGAAATGGAAAAAAGAACACATTGACCCACCATACTTGCTCCGGACACTGCGAGAGGGCTGTACAAGCAATGATCACACGCACGGCACAGCGGACACACCAGGAACCGCGGTGTTGGCAGTCGAATGGCGCTAGCTGCGCAGCATTTGTGCACCGTCGCCGTCAGTGTCAGCCAGTTTGCCGTGGCATACGGAGCTCCATCGCAGTCTTTAACACTGGTAGCATGCCGCGACAGCGTGGACGTGAACCGTATGTGCAGTTGACGGACTTTGAGCGAGGGCGTATAGTGGGCATGCGGGAGGCCGGGTGGACGTACCGCCGAATTGCTCAACACGTGGGGCGTGAGGTCTCCACAGTACATCGATGTTGTCGCCAGTGGTCGGCGGAAGGTGCACGTGCCCGTCGACCTGGGACTGGACCGCAGCGACGCACGGATGCACGCCAAGACCGTAGGATCCTACGCAGTGCCGTAGGGGACCGCACCACCACTTCCCAGCAAATTAGGGACACTGTTGCTCCTGGGGTATCGGCGAGGACCATTCGCAACCGTCTCCATGAAGCTGGGCTACGGTCCCGCACACCGTTAGGCCGTCTTCCGCTCACGCCCCAACATCGTGCAGCCCGCCTCCAGTGGTGTCGCGACAGGCGTGAATGGAGGGACGAATGGAGACGTGTCGTCTTCAGCGATGAGAGTCGCTTCTGCCTTGGTGCCAATGATGGTCGTATGCGTGTTTGGCGCCGTGCAGGTGAGCGCCACAATCAGGACTGCATACGACCGAGGCACACAGGGCCAACACCCGGCATCATGGTGTGGGGAGCGATCTCCTACACTGGCCGTACACCACTGGTGATCGTCGAGGGGACACTGAATAGTGCACGGTACATCCAAACCGTCATCGAACCCATCGTTCTACCATTCCTAGACCGGCAAGAGAACTTGCTGTTCCAACAGGACAATGCACGTCCACATGTATCCCGTGCCACCCAACGTGCTCTAGAAGGTGTAAGTCAACTACCCTGGCCAGCAAGATCTCCGGATCTGTCCCCCATTGAGCATGTTTGGGACTGGATGAAGCGTCGTCTCACGCGGTCTGCACGTCCAGCACGAACGCTGGTCCAACTGAGGCGCCAGGTGGAAATGGCATGGCAAGCCGTTCCACAGGACTACATCCAGCATCTCTACGATCGTCTCCATGGGAGAATAGCAGCCTGCATTGCTGCGAAAGGTGGATATACACTGTACTAGTGCCGACATTGTGCATGCTCTGTTGCCTGTGTCTATGTGCCTGTGGTTCTGTCAGTGTGATCATGTGATGTATCTGACCCCAGGAATGTGTCAATAAAGTTTCCCCTTCCTGGGACAATGAATTCACGGTGTTATTATTTCAATTTCCAGGAGTGTAGTTAAAATTTATGATAAAGTGTATTTGATAGCTAAGAATGAGTTCAATCTAGCAATACAACTACAGATATAAATTTGTTGGTACAGTAATTTACCAACAGCCGTATGTATTGTAAAATATTTGTTTATGAACTTCCTGTATGCAACCAGTTTCGGCATTACATTGATGCCATCTTCAGGCCACAGACGACATAGTCGTGAAATCGCTATATACGGAAGGAGCCGTATAACTGGATCTGTGAATTAAATCGCTAGGCAACAGCTCTTGGTGGCCAGGCGACACAGTCTGTGTGATTTGATTCACGGATCCAGATATAGCGCTCCTTCCGTGTGTAGCGATTTTACGACTATGACGTGTGGGGCCTGAAGGTAGCATCAATGTAATGCTGAAACTGGTTGCATCTAAGAAGTTCATAAAATGAATTTCTACAATACATACTGCTGTTGGTAAATTATTGTATCAAGAAATACATGTCAGCCTTTGTCCCACAGTCCACAATGGATCAACAAAGAACATTTATAAATGGTATCCCATAATACCCCAAATTCCTCTACATTGTTTTCTGATTCTCCTGGCAAACACGAGGTTTTGTAGCAACAACGTTTGACATTTCCACTCTACAGTTGTTTACAGAGTACAGTTTGAGTAGATGGTGTTGCATCTTTCAGAGAAGAATGATATCTCGTGTAAGAAACGCACACTTTAGCAAATACACTGTGTAGAGCACTGATAGCGTAACGATTACAGTCCCATTAGGGACGGCTTGTGCACACAGTGTGTATAAATAATTTGGAAACGAGAGATTGTTTCTGTCAATGGATTATACAACATACCTTCCCACCATGAGCTTAAGCCATCGCTAAGGATTGATCTGAATCAAAAATTAAACATCCTAGTTCTCTTCTGTCCACTTATAGTGCAAAAGTAAAAGCCATAAACAGAGCAATTCTTCAACTGCACACACAGTATATACCAAAGGCGTGATCAAGATAGTCTTATACTGGGTCGTGTAGTCGCAGCGGTATGACAATAGACGTAATATTTCATAAAACTCGGTACTATGGAACAGTGCCGCCCGACTGCCGTATCTACGTGCGATGGTCGAGGCCCACGTGACAAGCCAGCTGCGTCTCTTACAGCTCCAGGCAGCGTCTCTGCGTCGCTATCGATACCTGCTGTCGGCAAGGATATTGAGGATCTGTACACTGTAATTTTTACACTACAAATCTGAGATATTCTGCAAATAGCGAAAAGGACTTTTATGGTTAATAATGCAGACTTATTTCTGCTTGTAGATTGAAATAAAATAAAATAAGTTGGCATATTTTGGATGTTATATCGGTAAATCATACTCGAAATGCTCCGTGATGCTATTGTGGCATGAAGTATTGACGCTGAGCCAGACGTGTTGTACTGTGGGTACAAAAGACCTTACACAGTACGGAAATAAAAATGAAGTTAAAAGGTCTTCGGTTTCGGGTACTGCTTCATTCTTTCCATAGGAATAGTCCAGAACAATATTCGGTAAGAGTACTTTAACTGAAAACATTATCTTATCAAAAAGTTCAATGGATGATGCATGCCGGGTGTGTGCAAATCGTTTTACATTCTTCCAGGGGTCTTAGTCGACTTTATTTTCGTAGAAAGTTGCGTACTGGAAAGTGTTTTTAATTTTTGCCTCTCTGGTAATATTTCAGCTGCTAGCGACTAGCTTACATTAACTACTGCTGCTTACCAAATTTTGAAGGAAACATTAAGCATTTGTGTCTGTGTAACTCAGAAAGTACACTATAGATAAGATGGCACTTTCAAAATTGAAATGGAGCGACATAGATCTTTCATATAACTTGTTCATCTCGAATATTTCCTGAACAGTTTATATATAGTAATTTTTGAGGACGTTCCTCGTGGAGAATATCAGCGGTCTATATAAGGTAATTTAAAATTGAATTAAAAATACTCTTGACCGAGGAAAATTATTTACTGGCAACGGTAACCGGTTTCGGTCAAAACGTAATCATCTTCGGACCATATTACACTGAAATACAAGTATGGATTGGATTTACAAGGAATTTAATAATAATGATAAAATATAAAGTGTACAAAATATAACCAATGTCAAACGAAATAAATTATAGCTATGATAAAAGGCATTGGCGGTGAGTGGAGCGGGAATCGTAGTTTCACGAATGTCAACTGCTAAGGAGAGTAACGGTGTCGCTACTTAAGTACACAACGCTCTGCCCAGTACATACCGCATTACGTCAGTAGCAGCGAATCAGGTACGCAGAAAGAATTCTGGTGATCACAAAAAATACTGTGACGACTTTGATAAACAGTTAATTGGCCAAATAGGTCGAAATTTTACAATCCGTTAAAAGTAACGGACTTTAGGAAAGTCTCGTTGTAAATCATTGTCTGCCCAACAGTTGATACATCACAACCATTCTTAAGGATCTGTTACCAAGAACCTGAAAGTTCTCTACAAAGCACCGAAAGGATACGCTGGAAGAAAGAGAAATTTATGCTCATTATAAAAACAAGCATCAATTCTTGCACCAACACTATTTGCCTTATACCTGGCAGCTATGCTCTATGATACATCTGTGAACAACGCTGAGGTAGAACTAAAGTACCGGTTCTATGGAGGATTATTTAACCAATCCAGACACCATTCAAAAAAGTTCACAACTACCACTCGTGTAACAGATCTACAGTATGCTGACGACAGTGCCTCTCCAGCTCATTCATCTGCAGAGATGCAGCAGTCTGTTAATTGTTTCAGCAAGGCATACAAACGATTTAGTCTTTCCATCAATATTCAGAAGACAAAGTTGATCCTGGCTGTTCCCGATTTCAGCATATCCATTTCTGATACACCCTTGGAACAAGTGGATCATTTCCTTTATCTAGGAAACATATCGTCATCTAATTGCTCATCTGAGAAAGACGTGGAGAACAGAATACGTGCTGCCCACGTAGCACTTGGTCGTCTCAGAAAACGTATT
The DNA here is from genome assembly GCF_023864275.1 of Schistocerca cancellata. Lineage (NCBI taxonomy): Eukaryota > Metazoa > Arthropoda > Insecta > Orthoptera > Acrididae > Schistocerca > Schistocerca cancellata. The sequence continues at coordinate 1,014,730,740 of NC_064626.1, forward strand.
GGGCACCAACTAAGATGGGTGGACATGGCCAGCGGATGAGAGGTGAGGGACGTCCACGTCAAATGCTGTACGGTGAAGTGAGCACAGGTAAAAGGCCGCGAGCTGCCCCTCTTAAACGCTATAAGGATCATTATAAGGAAAATCTAAAAACCTGGAACGTCGATCCAACTAACTGGTCCACCATAGTAGAAGATCGCAGTCGCTGGCTCTCAACTATCCCAGAACCTTGCGCGGGAGACCCGTTGATTTCTTTTATTTCAACCAAAAGAAAACTTTTTATGGCTTCTGATATGCCGAGCGACAAGTAATTTTAATTTTAATATTGAAATTTTGCATTTTATTGTTTCGGACACGTCTGCGTGCATGTTTTACTTTTTTCACGCATTCGTTGGCGATCCATAGATGCAGTAATATTGTAGAGGGCCTTGGAATCGACAGGTAGCGCGCATGCTACGGTAACTAGCGCATGCGCGCCTGCGGCACTTTTACGTATAAATAGAGCGGCTTGCACTAGAAATCTCCAGTGTCAAACACTCGTCTGAAGATGGCTGTAAGGTTGTCAGCCGAAATATCGTGGAAAGAAGTCGATGAGATCCGTCTGCAATCCCGAAATCTTGTGAAATATTCGATACGCCGGGAAAATTTCAAGAGTCACATCAAGTAAGCTATCAATAGCAATGAGGACAATTACCTGATGAATGAACAATAGAATGGAAAAAGTAGATATTGCCAACATACTATGAGTATATGACCCAATGGCAGTATCTACGTGTCTCAAACTATTGTTCGTTCATCAGATAATAGTCCTCTTCATTATTGTTGATTGTTTACTTCATTATTTTGCTCTTTTTGCGAATACCTGGTAACGATGTAATGAACATCAAACGTGGCATAATGAAGAGTTAAAAATTTACGGGTGAAGTTTTACTGCTGTTACTTCACAGCTATTCGCTGTCGCCGCTTTGAATTCATTCTCCGTTGAAACGTGCATAACACTTCTGCGGCGCTTCCATTGTACGAACAGCGTCCCTCAGGATTGCTAATATAATTGCGTAGGCTTCCGCGGCCACAGTCAGTCGACATAAAAAGTCTTGTGGGTATGGTACCGCGTCATAATATAAAAAATAAACTACTGCTGCTGGAGAAAACAACGTTTCGCCCACGGTTGCAGCGGCCTTCTTCTGGGCCCAGTTTTTTTTTTTTTTTTTTTTTTTTTTTTTTTTTTTTTTTTTTTTTTTTTTTTTTTACGTTATGACGCGGTACCATACCCGGAAAACTATTATGTCGAACGTCCCTCAAGTTTTATTTCTGCTAGCTCCACGACCTACGAGTAATCTTCAGTACCTGACATGCACTTCCACCCTTTGTATATCTTATTGTAATGACAATATTACTCCTTGCATACCTGAATGACAGCTACTGAAGTAATGCGGTGTGTAGTGGGTGGGGAATCGTGTACTTAAGCAACAACTCCGTTCCTCTCTTCGTCAGTCGATTTTCGTACATTTCTGTTCACCGCTAACGCCTGCCATCATGGGTATAATTTTCTTCATTTAACTTCGGTGATATTTTATGTATTTTGTATTTTACTGTAGTTACCAAATGTCCTTGTAAATTCATTCTATACTAATATGACAATGTAGTATCACCTGAAGATGTCACATTTTTACCGAAATTGATTACTACAGGTAATAAATATTTTATTGCGATCAAGGGTATATTTAATGAAATTTTAAAACGCTTAGATTAGATGGTTAAAGCTCTTCTGAGTGTTGACAGCGTCATTGTAGAAAACACTTTAATTATTAACTTTAAACCTATGTTTCGACTGTATTACAACGGGCCCTCCTGAGGGCAATAAAGGAATTCGCTAGCAAAAACCACGGTTCAGTAATTTTCGTACACTGCATAAATGACGTTGTAAATGGTAGGGTTATTGGTGGTGTTGGTAGCATAGGTAAGGAAAGGAACGTAAATAAGTGACTAATAGGGAAACTGGGAGCCGAGAACTTCTCTTCGTCTATTTTTTTTTTTTTCGTTTGAGTGTTCGTTTTGCACGTAATAACAGCAGTACATCAGTCAGTATTAGTCGAGTATGTATTTTACATGCTTACCGAATGTATAGATACAAAATAACAACAATAATTATATAGATATTCATGACTGCGCATATAAACTGTGCTCGCATTAAAAATAATTGCTCTGGTTACATAAACTTTGGAAATTTGTGGTAAGGTCTTATGGGACCAAACTACTTAGGTCGTCGGTCCCTAAGCCTACAAACTACTTAATCTAACTTAAAATAACTTATGCTATGGACAACACACACACCCATGCCCGAGGGAGGACTCGAACCTCCGTCGGGTTACATGAAGGCACGGGAGATACGCGATCACCTAATTATTTTGACTCTTAAAATGCGATTTATATTTTGGTCTATCTGTGAACTAGTTATCAAAAAATGGAATTGCTTTATTACATATACTATTGCCTTGGGACAACATTTTGAGCACTTGATACATCTGCGGTAATAATGAAGACAAAAACCGTATCGAAGTTACGTGTTTGCTAACGTTCGGTAATACAGTGAAATTTTGTGGGATCTCTTCTCTTGATAACTGAACAATGATTCAGATGCTATTATCTGTTACTGATAGAAGTTCTTTTGTAAAATTAAAATGTAGAAAGTGTCTCAGTAGGATACTAGATGTACTTTCATTTTACTCATGTAAAAGTACCTATTGGTGATTAACTCTTAAGACTGTGATCACTCGAGCCACACAATAGCTAGTAGATCATTTATAATTTAAGTCTGTAAATACGCATATTAGATTACCAACAATATAATATCCAAATTCCGTATATATTTCTTATGACTCACCTTGTCCCTAAACCCCACAAGCAACTATAGATGCCAGTGCTGGAAGCTTACTGGAAAAAAATAATAACAAACTGAGAGTTGTAGAAGTGAACTATCTCAGAGGAATGTGTAGAAAATCTCGTCGAGACCACGTAAGAAACACAACAATTAGAGAAATACACCAGACACAAAATAGCGTTAGAAAGACGGCAGCTTACCTGGTCTGTACATACAACGCGAATGACATGCAACAGAATGCCAAAGAAGATATTAATGCATCGTCCTCAAATAAGAAGAAGGGGAAGACTGAAGGTGCCTGGTTAGGTGGGATAAAGGAGGCCATGACAAAAAGAGAAACAGAAGAATACGAGCAAGCATGTGAAGATATAAACCGATGGCGGCAGATATGCGGAATGCGGCGACAGCTGAAGGAACCCAATAGAAGAGAGACAGTTGTGCTAAAACATATACTAACAGCAGATCACTCACATTGCAGTAACAGTTGCAACGTGGTGAACTGATTCATAATAGCTGTACAAAATGTAGACAGTATCTGGACGGTTGCAGCCGATGCCCATATCATAGTAGATGTGTGCATACTAAAGATATCTAAAGCAACCCAAACAGCTACCCGTATACGACAGCATGCTGAAAGTTAATGCCTCCGAATTCTTTATGTGAAAATTCTTAAAACTTTTTAAATAAAACAATATTAACATTCTACATTTTTATTCTTCATGCCTACATATTTGTTTCTCAACATAGTCGCGCTGGCGACGAACACACTTCTCCCACGAGAGAGCAGTTTGTTGGTATCGTCGTTTGTTGACGAAACCACAACCTCACTTCTACTTGTACCGCATCTTCAGTATCAAAGTGACGTTGTCGAAGGTATTCCTTAAGTTTTGGAAACAGGTTAAAAATTGGATGGGGCGAGTCGAGGCTGTATGAAGGACGATCGAAGGCAAACAAGCACTTGTTTTTAAGGGGAGTTGTATGAGTGAGGAATATAGTAGTGATGTATTTATTAATGTTAACAATAATCATGTACACATATCCATTAATCTCGTTCCACATCAATACGATAAAAGAACCGTTCGAATGATCTACTACTACAAACTAACTAACGGTGAATCCAAGTCACCGTACTGTTGCAGATGCCAGCGCTCATGTACGGCATTGTCATGGTGAAGGAGAGGGTGCTCCATGTGTGGACGAACTCTTCGAATTCGTGCTGTCAGTTTCCTGAGCTGCCCCGACGTAGTGACTCTTACACTGGCATGTTACACGCCACAGTTCAGAGAACTCTAGCGGAAGAGGGTTGCAACGTGTGTCGGCGACGCAGGAAATTCGACCCAGTAACATGCATGACATGTACGCTGAAGAGCCAAAGAACCTGGTAGGCCTGCCTAATATCTCGTAGAGGCCCCGCGAACGCGCAGAAGAGCACCAACACGACGTGGCATGGACTCGACGAATGTCTGAAGAAGTGCTGGAAGGAACTGACAACATGAACCCTGCATGGCTGTCAATGAATCAATCCGTAAGAGTACGAGCGGGTGGAGATCTCTTCCGAACAGCACGTTGCAAGGTATCCCAGATATGCCCAATAATGTTCATGCCTGGAGAGTTTGGTGGCCAGCGGAAGTGTTTAAGGGTGATGTAACGGAAAATGAAACATTTATTTAAAAAATCATTACAGCCATATTCATCAACGTGCAAATCTATAATTTTGCACGTGTAAAGCAAAGGAGCCGTGTTTTAACAGAAGAATATAATAGAATAAGCAGGATTAATATTTTGCCAGAAATTTTAATTTTTAATTTCTTTATTTTTTTATAAATAGCCGTAATTCAAATTCTAATCATGCAATTTATGTTAAAATTTTATTGTAGTGTCCTGAGAAGGTTATAAGAATAGGGAACTACATTTATTAATTTATGGTACAAATTGTATCATTAGCAGAGTTTTTAATTTTGCGCATCAAAATAAACTTTTCTTCTGGATACAGCCATCTAAAAATCAGAATGTAATTTCAGGATCTCGTATTTTTCAGTTCTAGGGAGACAGTAACATGTTTCGAACAGTTCCTGAAAATTTCATAGCATTACCGCATATAGTTTTAAGGAAAGGCTTCTAATAACGCAAAAAATATGAAACAGAGAAATTGAGGTTCAAAGATTTTCTGCTCATACTTCTACATGTAAAAATCCGCGATACTGATACTACTCATCCTCCAGAATTCCTTCTCTCCTCTTCGTGTCTGCCTGGCCTGTATTTGCAGGCAAGACACTGGTCTGTTAGCTTTCCTGACCCTGTTCTCGTTGATGGTGTAAAACGCTTTTGTTGTAAACACACGAGGATCTATACTGTCTCTCTTCGGCACTTCAATTCTGCCGTTACTTATGTTATTGTAACATAAAACTGCATCATAAACACCTATTTTTAGTACTTCGTGTTCAAAGAATGTCGTTTTTGATCACCTAATCCAAATTAAATTACTGAGGCTTTCATTTTGTGTCTTTCCATGAAGACACTTCCTTAGTAAATCAGGGTTTGCAAGAAATCTGAATGTGGGCTTAATTGCATTCACAACAGGTTCTGATAATGAGTGTTTATGTGAATACGTTTCATTTCTGTAGTTGAACTTACACCAGATTATGCATTGGTGTTTGGTCAGTTCATAGTTTTTGGAAAAAAATATCCCACACAGCACTCCTCATTGGCTGTAAATTATGTGTGTTTTTCCTGATAGATTTCCCATAAAATAACTGAAGAGAATCAATTTCTTTCAGAGTAAGTGGTTTTCCATCCTCAATTGCTTCACCTTTCTTCTCTTTCAGCAAGCGACAAAGCCTACCACCAAGCCTCATTTGGATGTGGCCAACATATTCCCACTTTTCTTTTGTTGTAGTGTACGGATTTTTATCTGTTACAGCTTTGAACGAAGAGAAGTGCCCATCGCCAAGGTATTTAGTGTATCTAAGACCATACTGGTCCTCAGATCTGGATAACATCCTCATAACTGCAGCAGCCTCCATGCCCCCACTTGAGCCACTAGAATTTTTATAGCATGCTACTGCATGCTTTTCTTGCCACCGTTTCTCACTGTCTTCACTGCTGGACATTTTCCTTGTTGCACGCTTGTGGCAGAATTTAGACATAATTTCTATATCTAAAACTTACCTGAGTCAATACCAATATCAGGTGCAGCTCCATACAGCGATGTGTGACTCCCTTTCATCCAAGTCCCATCTACAGATACGCACAGGTCAGTAATATTTGTAGAAGATTCACTGTCCGAATATCTACCGCAGGACCTAAAATCCCTGCACTTTGGCAGTATCACATACAGCATCAGACATTTCTTTATTTATTTTTTCAAACCTTGCACAAGGAGGAGGCATGTTCAGAAAACCACAAAAATAAATTACCTCCTTTCCTGCCCTGTGCAAAGCATCTCAGAGCATATGCTAACCTAAAATTGCCTTCGTAGGTACCAGTGTCAGTATTTTTGGAGGAGGAAAATGAAAATACATAGCTACACGAATTACAAATTAATTTAAAATCACAAGCTATTACCACTCTTCTTTCTTCAACAAAAATCTTGCATTCCTTATTTTTACATCTAACAGAGGAACATGAAAACTTTAGAGCCCGGTAGAGAAGCTCTAAAGCACTAAGTCTGAATCCAGTGGAATCCATATCAACATCATTCACGCACCTGTACAATACTCCTGTCCCAAGTTTCGATGCTGAAGCTGAGAGTTTATGTTCATTTTCAGCTGCTTTCTCTTTTTTGTTGGTAAACCGGTTCCCATGTAACTCCATTTCCTAAAACATTTTTCCAACAATCCATTATTCATAAATATTGACTTCCACGTACAGGTTTGCAAATTCAACCTTCCATCTACTAATATGCGTTAGTATTGTCAAAACGTAAATAAACCACAAGCAAGAAAGTTTTCAGGCAAAGATATAGCTGTCAGCCAGAGATATAAATGTCAGCCAAAGATATCGAAGGAAAATAGCCGTCACATTGACAAAAATTCCGTTGAAGCAAGCAGTTTCCCAAATTTTGGAAAAAGTGGGAGTGGCCGCCGGTGCAGAGTTAATCAGTTGAACAATTTCTAAAGCTGCTATCAAGATATAATTCAGAGAGAACAGAGATTAAACTGTGTAGATCAAGAAAATAATATTTTTGAAAAATCAATTTTTTGGACCAAAATCCATTGCATCCCCGTTAAACTCAGAAGAGTGTTCCTCGAGCCACTCGGTAGCAATTCTGGACGTTTGGGATGTCGCATTGTCATTCTGGTGTTGCCCAAGTCCGTCGGAATGCACAATGGACATGAATGGATGCAGGTGATCAGACATGATGCTTACGTACGTGTCATCTGCCAGAGTTGTATCTAGACGTATTAGGAATCAAATATCACTCCAACTGCACACGGCCCCCCACCATTACATAGTCTCCACCAGCTTGAACAGTCCCCTGCTGATATGCAGGGTCCGTGGATTCATGAGGTTATCTCTGTACCCGTACTCGTCCATCCGCTCGATATAATCTGAAACGACGCTGGTCCGACCAGGCGACATGTTTATAGTCATCAGCAACCCAGCGTCGGCGTTGACGGGTCCAGGCGAGGCGTAAAAACTTTGTGTCGTGTAGTAATCAAGGGTACACGAGTGGGCCTTCGGCTCCGGAAATCCATATCGATGATGTTTCGTTGAATGGCTCACACGCTGACACTTGTTGATGACCCAGCATTGAAATCTTCAGCAATGTGGGGAAGAGTAGCACTTCTTTCACGTTGAACGATTCTCTTGAGTTCTCTTTGGTGGTGTTCTTGCAGGATCTTTTTACCGGCCGCACCGATGTAGGAGATTTAATGTTTTACCAGGTAAACTAGTGAAATGGTTGTACGGATAAATCCCAGTTCATCGCTACCTCGGAGATGCTGTGTCCCATCGTTCGTGCGCCGACTGTAACACCACGTTCAACTCACTTAAATTTTGATAACCTACCGTTGTAGCAGCAGTAACCGATCTGACAACTGCACCAGACACTTGTCTTATATAGGCATTTCCGACCGGAGCGCCGTATTCTGACTGTTTATATATCTCTGTATTTGAATGCGCATGCGTATACAAGTTACTTTGGCGCTTCAGTGTAATACTCAACCGATATTGAGAACAGAGTAAAAGATTCGGAGACATTACTTTTCAGTACTCTCTCGTATTTAGTAGTTCTATTTATTAACTACACTGATGAGCCAAAATATTATGATCACCTACTTAAAAGCCTTTTGGTAATTTATTTGTGGAACACAATTCTGCACTGATTCTGCGAGCCATGGATTCGACAAGTACTTGATAGGTTTTCAGAGGTTCATGGCAGCAGACGCCTACACACAGATCAAAAACACACTTCCTCTGATTTACGTGCGGTTAGTTTGTGGGCGCAGATCTGGAGCCCGTTACCGACCCAGTTGAGTTTCATCGGATTCAGTTAAGCCGAATTTGATAGCCAAGACATTAACGTGAGTTCACTATTGTTGTGGCGTAGCAAGACAGCCACGCCACTCGGAAAGTAGCCGAAAGGCACGCGTACACACACGCCGACTGGCGTGAAGTCTGGAACAGGAATAGTTATGAATACACTAAAGAAAAGTATGCAGCTCCTCGGATACTTAACTTTATTCCATCATTGTGGTACATCGCTATTGACGATACAAGTGAGACTATCTCCAGATACGGTTAATTACAATCACTGTAAGGCAAATGGCGCCTTGCTAGGTCGTAGCCATGGACTTAGCTGAAGGCTATTCTAACTGTCTCTCGGCAAATGAGAGAAAGGCTTCGTCAGGGTAGTCGCTAGCAAAGTCGTCGTACAACTGGGGCGAGTGCTAGTCCGTCTTTCTAGACCTGCCATGTGGTAGCGCTAGGTCTGCAAGTACTGACAGTGGCGACACGCGGATCCGACTTGTACTAATGGACCGCGGCCGATTTAAAGCTACCACCTAGCAAGTGTGGTGTCTGGCGGTGACACCACAACTATCATACTCCTCAAAAAATCATTGCAGCACGATTATAACCATGTGGCACGGACAGATAACCTTCTGGAAGATGCCATCGCTTTGAGGAAGACATGAAGCGTAAGGGGTTACAGGTGACCCCTCATAACGTTCACGTACCCCACAGCTGTCATGGTACCGTCGATTACTACCGCAGGTCCATGAAAGCTAAGGTGAATGTCGCCCATGACATAATACTGCTCCCACCAGGCTGCGTCCGTGGTGCGCTACATGTTTCAGGAAGCCGTTCCGTGGATAACGGCGTATATGGATACGTCCACCGACCAGATTTAGCAATAAATGGATTTCATCCGACAAGGCGACGCGATTCATTGATCAATCTCGATTATCCAATGCCCACTATAGTTATAATTGACGATGTTTTTGGGTCAACATGGGAACACTTAGAGGTCCGCTGCTGTGGAATACCATGTTCAACATGAGCCGTGGTAAAATTTGCTGTTTTGAAGAGCGCGCCGCAGCGCGTAGTGTAAACCAGTCGCGCTCCGTTTCTGGGGGTGGCGCCGCTGTGGCAATCGCAGCTTTGGTGTCTCCCTCTGGTGTGAAAGGGGAAAGGTAGCCTGTTCACGTGCATTTAAGGGGCGCTATGAGCTCACTAGGCCGCGAGTCTGGCGGTTGGTCAGTCGGAGTGAGTCTGGGTCAGTCTAGCGTCACCAGTTGCTGGTCTGTCTCTCGTTCGCATTTGTGAGGCAGTTAGTGTCTGTTTGTCGCCGGGGTGCTAGTATGTCTCTCGTTTGGATCAAACTTTAAAGCCAGAAAATGAGAGTCTTGCCACTCCGCCAGTAACAGAACTCAGCTAGTGGTCGCCCGTCGGGGCTGAGTTCCTTCATCTGAGTCTGCGCGTTAGGCCGCCAGTCTGCTCGAGTTGCTCGGGACGCTCATTGGCGGTTGGATCGATCGGTTGGTCCGTTGCGCACTGAGACAAAAGATAACTTGGCCGCCTGGAGCGTCGGCGCATGTGAGGTCGCCTTATGAGTCCAGTGGGCAGCGCCGTAAAGCGAGGGATAGCGGCTACGCGGTCGACACGAGAGCAACAAGAGTCAACGTGCGACGCCGTGAGACGGGAGATCGGCGCACCGTCCTGCGTCCGTTGAAGCGGCTGGCAGCGGACGGTTCGGGAGAGCGTTGGGGGTGCTGTGCCAGGTCTTCACCAGAAGTCGCAGTTTTATTAGAAGTTAAGTGATTGGAGATACGTTGTTTCATTTACTTGTTAAATTCTACTTGTTTTCTTGGTGAGGTCACCAGCCGCTTTGCTTTGGGGTTGTCCCACCATTCTTCTCCGTTTGCCCACCCGAGGGAAGATGGTTATTTATGACTTTGGTGGTCCGTTTTTCCCTTGTGGAGTAGGGGCGGGTTAGAGCCACCTGCGGTTCGGGTTGTTCAGTAATCTCCCTGTTAAACTGCCATACGTTAATAGCTGCCTCTGTCATGTTTCTCGGATTCGGTGTTAACGAATTTATTGCTTGAAGTGTAACGGCCGAATTCCTGAAATATGTTTTTATCTTGCCTATCATCTTGAGAGTCGGTATATGTGTAATGTAGAGCATGTTTGTATATTTTATGTAAGACTGTATTTCATGGGTATTTATTTAAATCGTCATTTTAGTATATAAAGTTGCCACCCTTCCACCGTAAGAGTTTTTTTTTTTAATCAAGTTGCACCTTCGGTGGGAAGTTAATTTTTTTAATGTTAGTGCTTTGTACCATTTCCATCCCTCCTACGGGGTGCATAGTTTGTGTGAGTGGTTAAAATTTTTAGTTTAAAGTAATCTGTTGTGTTGCAGTTTGCGCCAGTGTAGTCTTTCAGAGATTGCTGTGAGCGGTCGTGACTACGGCCGTGTCAAAAGGGAGCAGCCAAGTTCTCAGCCCAGACGCTCATTCTGTCAAAATTTGTTCTTTATGCCTCTGAATAAATTTTAACTTGATATTTGGAGGGTGCTTTCTGATTATAATTTTAAATCTGTTAAAAAAGAGCTTTTAGGAATAAAATTTCCATTTGTTGAAAGAAATTTAATTTGTTTTCATCAGTTACCCACTGGTAACTACTTCCACGCTCACGTAGTGTGATTAAATGTGTTAATGTTCTTGATGAATCGCTAGTAAATAAATTCTTAAGAAAAGGTTTTGAAAGTAAATTCACGGTTCACAACACTGCAATGAGCGGCATGCTCCAGAACTCTTGCGCCTACGCCACCACTCTACTTTGTCGTCAAATCGGCTGCAGTTCGACGTCTTTCCTCCTTTAGAGAGCGGGCAAGCCTCCGAAACCTGCGCTCAGTGATACCTACTCGTGATTTCAGCATTCTTCAACTACTTTCATAGACGCTTACGACAGCAGAACGTGAATAGCCGAACAGCCTCGTCGTTTTTCGAGATTCATCCTGCTCCGGTCATATACTTCTCTTACCACGTGCGTGTCCTCAGCACCACCAGACATCATACATACTGTAGTGTACTGTTTCTCCTGGGTGGACATGAATGTGAAATGTATAGATTACATGCTCTTACGATGAGTATTGTATGAGTAACTTGCGAGTTTTACCAAGGAACCATATATTATGCTGCAATGTATGCCTATTCCATGTAATTGAGATTCTGTGTTTGAACTCTGACCTTTTTCGTCATTGCCATTCTTCTTCTTGGCTTATGATCTGGATGCGAAACGTAAGGAGCGTTTAACGAAGGTTCATCTTGCTTTATCAGCCAATGTAAGCTATTAACAAAGCTGAAAATAGAGTTGTTCGTGACTTAAAAATCGTGTCCGTGCTGAAATCATTTGTAATCCTAAATCTTGCTTGTCTAGAGTAGACATGGGCCTTAACAGAAATTCTTTATTGTTAGGCGCCATCTTAAAAAAATAATTAACAACTTTCTTTTAGCTCATCGTAGAGACATGCCGCCGGTTAGAAAACTAAACCTTTCTTTCATTTTCTACGAGCCTGGTGGTCGCTGCAAATAATTTAATAAGATTCACTTTCAGATTTTCTCAAAGTTGCGAGATATCATTCCAGGCAGGAAGGCCTGGTCATAGGATTCTAGTTCTGGTATAAGATTTTGTTTGCAAAAGCTACGCTTGTTATCTTATATTGGGAATCAAGACGATTTTGAGTTACGGAATTTATTGTTGTACAGTGAACAGACTGGTGAAATATTCTCTGGTGCTATAAGCACACGACTTTTAACTTGACGTCGAGAAGGCATATATTGAGGAATATCCGTGGTGTTTTAATAGTTAAACAAATGAGTATTTACAATTCCGTAACCCCTGAGAACTGAACTAGTTTACTAAGTGCTTATACGCGTCGAGCAAAATTAAACAACATATTACATGGTTAATAATATGGCTCAAATGGCTCTGATCACTATGCGACTGAACTTCTGAGGTCATCAGTCGCCTAGAAATTAGAACTAATGAAACCTAACTAACCTAAGAACATCATACACATCCATGCCCGAGGCAGGATTCGAACCTGTGACCGTAGTGGTCGCTCGGTTCCAGACTGCAGCGCGTAGAACCGCACGGCCACTCCGGCCGGTTAATAATATTCCTACATTAGTTATTTCTCTTTTATGCTGAGCCATTGCATTACCGTGTGTTTCCTTTCTATATAACTAACGGCTTATATTCATTTTATTACATTACACTGATAGGAAAGGAAAAGAGTCACAACTATTATTATTTTATTACATTACAGTGGGTAGTGGTCATAATGTTTTGGTGCTAATAATATTTTGGCTCATCATTGTATACTGTTCTGTTATCTTGCAGTCTTCACTGTGATTAACGTGTTGTGCTTTTAATCTTATTATAGCTATCTATTAAAGAAATTCGTTTGCTTCGTTGTAAATTGATTAGACTGAAGCACAGTGAAGAGGCGCTCACGCAAGTCATCTCTATTAACATTGATTTAATAGATCCCTTCACCTACGAACAACAGGACAAATATACGTGCAACAAATAAATGACAACAAAAGAATATATTTCATCATATTCCTTTTCCATTACAAACAGAAACACATGTATCACGCAGGTTGACAGTGGCTGGAATTCACTGACTTTCGATCCCGTCTGGTGTAGCCTTTTGCGACTCATGGCGCTGGGTTGGCGCAGACACGTCAGACGATTCGCAGAGTAGTCCTTCAGTACTAGTTTTAATGCTTTCGACACGTGGGATGCAGCTTTGTCAGCGAGCGACTCCGCAGTTCGCAGTGGTCTGCTAGTCTGCTCTGCTGTGCGCCGCGCGACCCTAAATTGGAACGCCAAAGTTGCACTAATCCCGCCAGCGGCAGCGGCGGCGCCACTCTCGCGTAATTTAGCCTGACACACAACATTCGTGCGCAAACGGCCGCAATTTATTGCATTGTCCGCCGAATGTTGATTTAATTTCGAGCCTATTTGTACACATCCCGCCACTACTTTTTTCATTTATTTGAGCAAGATTAATGCGTTTAATATTTCAGTATATTCACATAAGCCATTTGTTATTGGCTTTGCAATTAAATTTTCATAATAAGCAGAAACTTCTGATGCCTAATTTCCACTAATCCGCGAAGCTGCAAAGTGTGCCGTTAGTACAACGTGGCGACCCAGACCACCTGTTTTACCTTAATTAGATAGAAGTGGGTCATTACAGGTAAGATGATGCCGTGTTGAGTTCTCTTCCCTCAGTGTTTATTTATTAACTACACTTGCAAATACAGGCATTTATTCTTTTTAATCTCTGCTGCGCTGTTGCTGACGGCATTTCGGAAACAACCAACCGCCCTGGGCGGTGGCACAGTTTAACCCCTACCCCGCATACCCTTCTCTAGAGCCAGCTCTGACGTATAGAACGAATAGTTAATCATGTGCCCAAAAGTAAATACATTCAAACTCATAAAGAGTCTACCACATGTACTTACAGTGAATGTTTCCTAGTTGCTTTGAAGGTTGGAATATTTCCTGCCTAGCACGAAATATTATATTCGACAAACAAACCGGTATCATTATATTGCGTGTTTTTTAATCGCTATCACGAATGCAAAGAGTTAAAAGTGAGTCACCATCTGCACATGTAAAGTTAACAACTCGATTTCACATACCTGCGTCCTACATGCACTGCTAGCAATAAAGATAATACATACGATGTCAGTGATGGATTGATAGATGTGACGATAATATCGACAAGTTGTCGGTAGTAACAAATCAATAAAACAGTGACTAGCGGAAACTAATTATCTATAGTACTCAACTGCTAAAATCAGTATACGCCCGCTATAATTTGTCTACTAACGGCTTCCAGGCGCCACACAACTGTGATTTTCGGTACTTCACACAATTATTGGCCGAATTTAAAACTTGAAAATGCTGTCATAATCTACTCATTAGGAGGTATAAATTTACGTTAAATTCTTAACACATTAATCAAGTATTATATTTAGAAACTGTGTATATGTCTTGAAGCAACGTAAATCACAGCGCGCAAATTACTCGAATTATATTCGTCAGTTTTTGAGAATGAGAGCACTTAGCTACTGCAAACAGACTTTAAACATAATTTGCAATCTTTTCTAAACATTTTCTCGCCAAAACCCTCTATAGAAAATCAAAAGAAAAAAGTTTGTCGGTTGTTGTATTTTCGCTGTTTATGCAGTAAAACCTCAGCACCAGGCATGACGCCTTACGTTTTTACTTTTTTTCTACTAACTCTATTCACAATGTATTTTCCAGACAGTATCCACAAATGCTTCTGAATGTACCTGCAGAATCATATTATTGCACGAGACACAGTTCAGGAGACACCACGACGTGAAAAATGAGATGCATGAGTGAGTGATCAAAAGTTTGAAGTTATTTTAAAGAAGGAATACATCAAAGAATCATGTGTGGGAATGTTACTGATCATGGAGGAAACTTTTAAAGTACGTTTTATAAAAATGCATCCTGAATTAGTTATGTACTATTTCTGTAAGATTTTTTTGTAGCTACTGATTGACGTTTCCTGTTGCACTTGTAGGGTTTACAAGTAGCATAAGCAACATAACTCTGCTACAGGTAAGCTAAAAGTTGAAGAAAGGCGAGCATATCTGCCAAGCCAGATCAGTTGGACCAACCGAACTGCACAGTCAGAAGAGTCGAGTTCAATGCTCGTTATGTCAGTAAAAGTTGTATTGTGAGCTGCCTGTCCATAAAAATCGTACAGTGCTCTAGTATCGGCAGGAAATAAGTAGTCGCTTGGCATGACTGGTTGGGGGAAATTCCTGAAGAGTTATGTTCAGCAGCCCGGCGCAAGTCCTTTAACTGCGCGGCACTTCGGGGACTTGCATTGTCCTAACGTACCCCAGTAACCAGTAGGGTAAAATTTTAACGTCTAATATCAAACGAGTGTCATTTCTGGCACATCATTGCATCATGTGAAGTCGAGCGTAAAGACAAGGCTAGGATAAAGACAGGTATTATGTGTCAATGGTGAGATAGTGTAAGTGTACTGTAATATCGGTGGCTTGGTTGCGGAGTATCTTTGCGGGCAGCGCGTTTGCAGAGTCGAGCACGGGACTCGGAGCTGTTGTGTTGTGGTGTGGATAGCTCTACAGGTGAAAGGCATTGTTATGGAAGTACTAGTGTTGCTACAAGTGTTATTACAGTGAGGCAGTGGGATATAGAAGTGGATTCAATGAAAAGCGCGCAAAGAAGTAATTAAATATGAGCAGTGCCGCCGATAACATTTTGAGTATCCGCCCGTTTGCATGTCGCACCGTACATCAGTCATCCGCGCCTTGATCGGTCTCCCAGAATGAACTACTTTGAATCAGTAAAATTAATTACCACAAAAGAGTGCAATCAACTACCTGTGTCTTCTAGCGCGCGTGAGAACTTGCGTTCGGTCACTGCGTTCTGCATCATCAGCAACCACCCGCGCCGTGTCGGTTACGCGTAAGCTAATTCAAGTAATATTGTAGACAGATAATCATAAAAAATGTTAATTGGCATAAATACTTATGACTTAGGATGTAAACAGTGCAGCCGGCGATTTTCTTATCGTTTCAGAACATAGTTGTTCATACCAGATGTAGGAAAGTGTTGTGTTTAATGCTGAGTGGATCCCCTAAACCCACTTGCATATTTAGATTCATAATTTCAGGAAAGCTAGCAGCAGCGTGGAGCAGAACGACACGACCGCCGCGGGAGTGTCAGGTACGTAGTATGGGCAGGACGCACGGTCAAAAAGCGGCAGGCGATAACCTGTTTAAGGGTCTCCCACCATTTCTGCCGCAGGCCCTGTTACATTGCGACGTGTATTCAGGACCTGCAAGAAGTGCCGTATAATTAAATAGCAAAGTGAACTATTTATGTATAAACAGTGACTGTTAATTTGGTTTGTTGAGTAACGTCACGTGAGCTTTAGGATGTGTACGCCAAGGAGCTTGTGACATAGCGAATACACTCGTCCGATTAGTGACAGTGCAAAGAACTCCTGATACGACATAAACATACTCCCTAGTGGTCCGCTTCTGACGACGCTAGCGGTACCTGTGTGTAAAAGTGAACATTTATTTGGCAGCCATTACGGTAGACGACGCTAGTGATATCTATGGGCAAAAGTGCAAACTTTTTTTGGCAGCCATAACCGTATGCGACGTGTGCGGTACCTAGGAGCAACGCTTCAAACATTACCACGCTTTGCAGAGAGGGTGCAATGCTGATAGCGGCACGATGTCAACTGAAGCGGCGCTACGGAACAGCCGCGACTACAGGGCGAGATGACAACGCAAAGTAAATCGCGCATCACAACATTACCTCACGCAACTGAAGCAATAAGAGTAATTAACTGGTAGTGTAGATTTCTTTCTATAATTACGTAATTACAAACAGTAACAGTTAAAATACCTTTGTTTCACAAAATTACGAGAAATTACATACTTTGCCGATCATACAGTAAAGTAAATGTCACTGCCAGACCCTGTTTACTTAGTAGCCTAATTTTTAACGACAGTTAATACAATTTTAGAACTGTATTTACCTTAGCTTATGTTTCATTCTTTTTTCTTCTTTTACGTGATTTTGTAGGTCATGTGTGCTTCTGAGCGTTGAATGCATACGGCGTTGTAGTTTGGTTGTGGTTATTGCCATCCATTCTGTGATATGAGTGTTAGTGTGTATGTTTATTTCTCCCTTGGGTGACTTCTGTGATTCAATATGGCAACTAATGAGGTTCGTACAACTGCAGTAAACAGGGAGGTGCAAGCAGACTCTTTAGGCGAAAGTAATAAGGTGGAGATAAAAACAGAAGCAAGTAGTATAGAGGGCAGTAGTCTATAAACAGAGATGGAAAGTCCTAATGCAGTGTCGTCACCAATCATGGAAACGCCCAGAAGTTTGAGTGTAAACTTAGTCCTGACCTGTCTATCGTTGACATGCCCAAAACATTATTGAATGATAGCAAAACATTATTACATGATAACAGACAATTACAGAAAGACATTACGCTATCGGTAGAGCATGAGAACAAACAATTAGAGGAAAATATTAGGTGATCAGTAGACAACCAGAAATTATTATTGCAAGATACCAAACAATTGAAGTAATATATCAAGCGATTCGTAGAGCAGATAAACGAACGACTCAGTAAAAAGATAGACGAGACTAATGAGGCTCTAAGGAAACTGGCTGAGTCAAGTCATCGAATGATAGATGAACGTACCGTTTGGTTTGGGGAGAACGTTGCAGGCAATGCTAAACTTTCTGAAAGGGTAGAATCGGATGTCAAAGAAGTGAAGGAAGAACTTACTAAAAAGGTTACGATTTGCAACGAGTACGAGTATTTCGAACAACTGGATGAGGAAGTGAAGCATAGTAAACACAGAATATCAGCTGTTGCGCTAAACCAGGATGCTTATGCACGGCGAATAGAAGAGGTGTACAGTGAGGTAGGAAAGACTAAGGAGCAGGTCGGTCAGCAGGTGGCGAACCAGATAAAATCACTATTACGTAATGGAAAAAATGTGGGACGTAGCTTAATTGGTATAAAAAATGATGAAGTCTTCCTTGGCATGGGGAATTTTAAGAACTTCGAACGAAATGGAAGATGGCATCCCAGAGATTTCCTAGAACAATTTAAGGCGTTACCTGAACTATGGGACGAGCAGAGAAGGGTATGCTTTGTTGCAGCAAGATTGGAAGGTGTTGAAAAGGAATTTTTGTAACAATATTGGTCGTGACGGAAGCAAAGTGAAGTATGTAACAGTCTGTACCAGGGTAGAATGTTTGAGAGAGGACGTGACCAGAAATTAAAGAAAATTTTTCAAAATCATGATTATTATGAGAGGAACTTGTATTTAGGAGAACCAGTGATGACAGAAGCAATAGTGTTCCTGAACTGGAGTTCAGGATAAGTTGCTATCAATCCCTAGAGATGACAAAGAGGCAATGAAGTCGGCCTTCGGACAGTTAGACATGTATGAGTCATGAGGAATAGGAGGAGGAGAAGATGATAGAAGAGTATCAGGGAACAACGAACCCAGCACAAATAACCATTCAAACTATAATAATAGGCACAGTGGACGACATTGGAATGATAATAATGGCAGGAGACATGGTGGTAGTTTCCATGGCCATGGTGGTCACACAGGGCTTCTTGGCGACTATGGATATCAGAACTGAGGGCATGATGTTTCGGATGACCAGGTTCCGAAACTTGAAACAAAGCAAGTGGATACAGTATATAACCCATTTTGAAGGTGTAATCAACAGCAAACCTCATGCCATGAGGGCAAACATCATGTGGAAAACATTAAACCATACCATAGTGAGCAAGATTAATGATTGATTGTCATATGTGACATGTGGGAATCTGTGCATATGTCAACTGCTATTGTCCTTAAGTACAAACATTTATTTCTGATTATTATGAGGTTTTATGAGGACGCTCTAATCGAGTGGATCTGACTAGGATATTTTACCACCATATGCAGTATTATACTTTGTTTCACTCTTTATCTGTTCAATTTAGACCATATGTATTACGTTTCCTCTTGCCCATACAGTGATGTGGTTTTAGTGATTAGTAGTGTCTATAGGTCGTGCTAGCTAAAAAGAGTTTTCATTTAAAAATTTCTTATTACTCCTGCTTACTGATTGTTATTATTTTTGTATTACTCACTTAGTAACTAAATTTAACTTAGAGGAGATCCATATATTCTTTTTATTAGCCTCTGTGTGTTTATTATGTCAGATAGAACATTGTAATATCCTCTGTAGTAGCAACAGACTATCAGTAGGTCGAGTAGCCATTGCTAGGACGACACCGAGAGCTTCATGAAACTGTTTCATGTACACGAATGGACGGATTACCGCGAAGCAAGAGTGGCGAGCAGACGACTATACTGCCCATCTGCCTGTCGGCGCAGCATCGACGCTACAGCCACTCCCCACCCGTTTCAGTGCAAAGAACGCTCCATAAATTATTTTTTTTGCTGTATTTTGTCGGCCTAGTGCTGATGGAGGTTCTCTAGTTTTTTTTCTTTTTTTTTTTTAAATGGTGTCACCAGTGTTATCGTCTACCTGGAGTAGCAGTGAAAATGTGTGTTTTTCTACAATTTTTTATCATCTCTTTCTTTCAGGCATCTGTATATCATATCTAACCTCTTTTATTTGTATTTGTAAGCCTTTCTATTTCAGGGGCTTAATATTCTTGCATCTTATTATAGTAACTCTTTGTTTATCCACTGTATTGTAAATGAGTTTTGCTATACAGGTTACACTGTAGTTAGGTCTATATTATTATGTATTTTTTTCCATATTCGACAACTGTTTGCTTACTGTTCTTTATGTTTCTATGATTGTAGCTCATGTCTGGTCCACAATGTGGCAATGGGTCTATACGTCTGGAATGGGGCAGTATACACCCCGCCATCTCTTTAAACCCCCGCAGGTGGGAATTATCTAGATTCCGATATTCTCTTTGACAATTTGAAAACTTCTTCGTGCGGGAATGTAAGCGTATTGTCATATTGCTGGTTTGGTTGTGGAGTATCTTTGCCGGCAGCGCCGTTTGCAGATTCGAGCACGGGACACACAGCTGTTATGTTGTGGTGTGGGTAGCTCTACATGTGAAAGGCATTGTTGTGGAAGTTCTAAAGTTGATACAAGTGCTATTACAGTAAAGAAATGAGATATGGAAGTGGATTCAGTGAAAGGCGCGCAAAGAAGTAATTAAATATGTGCAGTGACGCCAAAACCGTTGTGAGTATCCGCCCGTTTGGTGTCGCACCGTACATCAGTCATCTGCACTATGTTCCGTCTCCCAGAATGAACTGACATGAATCATTAAATATTAGTTACCACAAATGAGTGCAATCAAGTGCTTGTGTCTTACAGCGAGTGTGAGAACGTACATTCGGTCATCGCACTCCGTATTATCAACAATCAGCCACACCACGACAGTTACAAGCATGCACGTACAAGTGAGAACAGAAAACTTAACTTTATGAATAGTGTTATATTACTACGAGTGCCAAGGAGGACTAGTACCAGATACCCGTGTATTTGTAACGAGCGTAAGAACTTTCATTCGATCATTCGGCTTCCGCATCATCAACAGTCATCTGCGCCATGTCGGTTAGGCGTTTGCTCGTCCAAGTGATATTGTGCACAGATAAAAATCAAATTATTAATTGGCATAAATTATTATGGCTTAAAACGAAAACAGTGCAACTTGCGATTGTCTTATCTTTTCAGAATATTGTTGTTCATACCAGATGTAGGACAGTGTTGTGTATTAGGCTAGAAAATGATGATTGGCAAAAGTTTAAGAATTAATGTCCCATTCAGAACTACGAAAACAGTCTGTTAAGGGAAAGGTAATCATGAGAAACAGAGTGGATAACCAACGAAAGGGAAACATTCAGTGAGTCTGGGAAACAACAAAATCTGGAAATCCAGTGGGTATGGGTGAACTAAAATGGAAAGAAGATAAGGATTTCTGGTCAGGTGAATATAGGTTAATATTTATTGCAGCAGAAAATAGTTTAATGGTAGTAGGACTCGTTAGGTACAGGAAGGTAGCTCAGAGAGTGAGGTACTTTAAAAAATTCACTGACAACGCCAACACAATAATGTTTGCAATACGTGACGACGATGCAGGCAGAAAATGAAGAGAGGGATTGAGTGTATGAGAGCACTTAATGAATAACTCTGCATGTAAAGGGAGATGATAATGTAATGATTATGGGAGTTTGATACACTGTGTTAAGAGAAAGAAATGACAACAACATTATGGGGTAATATGGGTTCGGTAGTAGGAATGAGAGAGGAGAAAGACTAGTAGAGGTCTGCAGTAAATTTCAGCGAGTAATAGCAGATACCTGGTTGAAAAGTTCTAGAGGAGGAGGTGTACTTAAAATAACTGAAGACACAAGAACAAGTGTATAAGAAACAACAAGATGCAATAAGAATTTAATACCAAGAATGAAGTCCTCGATTTAAATAAGGTGCAACATAGGAATGCAGTCTTTTTCGCCTACTGTTCAGTCTTTACAACGAGAAGGCAATGGCAGAAGTAAGAAATAGATATAGAAGTGGAATTAAAGATCAGGGTGAAAAGTGCTAAGAGTCGTTAATGACAGACCTGATAGGCATAGGTGATACTGACTAGAATGATCAATCTGCTGAGTACCAAACATCACCTGAGAGTAAATCAAAGAAAGACAAAGGCAGTGAGAAGTGCAGAAATGAAATTAGTGAGAAATGTAACTTCATATTGGGTACGAAGAAGTAGATGAAGTGGAGGAGTCCTGCTGCCTTGGAAGCAAAACAATGTATAAAAGAAGATGTAAGGAGGACATAAAGAGCAGAGTGGCACAGTCAAAGAGGGCGTCCTTGACCAAAAGAAATCGACTAGTGCCAGACACGGGCCTTAATTTGTGGTAGCATTATATGATAGTTGGAGCATAGCAGTATACGACAGTGAATCAAGTATGGAGGGAAAACCGGAAAAGAAGTGAATCTAATCATTTGGCATGTGGCGCTATAGGAAGATCAAAATTGTGTCAACGGATGTGATAGAGAAGGAAGAAGTTCTCTGCAGTATTGGCAATGAAAGGATCATATACATTATATTGATAAGAAGAAATGTCATTATGACCAAACATGTGTTGATACATCAGGTAACAACTTCCATGGTACTAGAGGGAGCTGCCGTGGATAAAAATTGCAGGGGGAAACAGAGCCTGGAAAGGATCCAATAAATAACTGAGGAACTTCAGTATAAGCACTAATCTGAGATGAGGAGGTTGGCACAGGAAAGGAATTCGTAGCGGACTGCATGAACACAGTCAGAAGGCAGATTTTCGAATTCAGTGCTGCAATAAGTATAAAAATGGGACCTACATTTTAATTTATATGATATCTGGAAGGTTGTAAAAATTCAGTAATAAAGAAGGAAGTGGTATTTGTTATTGGTCTGGAAGTTACGAGGAGAAACGACTGGGCTTGGGCAGCAACGGTGTCAAGGGCGGAAACCATCACGCGAAAATTCAAAACTGGTTTCTCGAACTTTCTGGAAGGTTCGTGCGTAGGTACACTTCAGGTGCCAAGAAAAGTGAGATGCCACTTGGGTTCAGAGGATAGAGGTCTTACTGTCCCCGAAGTTATTACATGTCCCTGATGCAGGAAGATACATAAAATAGTGTATCAGTAATATTGTACTATCTTGAATATAAATATACATACCAAAATTCTTGTGACAGTTTATCCGAGCGAGAATAAGCGTTTGTCACCACACTCTGTACTAACAAAATTACTTTGGTTGCTTTAACCAAGGAAATTATTATATCTGAAGCCAAAGGCGAGGAAGAGTTTACATTTAGGCGTAGCTGCCCGTTACTTGCAAAAGATCATGACGAGGACTGAATCAGTTCAATTTTCTAGTGCACTGAGTGACCGAGCACCTGGGACGTCATGCGTGATGCGAACCAAATATTTTCAGTTCTCTATATTCAATTTCGATCGCCAGGATACTGAGAGAATATCGGTATCCAAGTAAATAAAGAGGATTTGCTGTAGTAACATAATATGAGAAAAGGTAAGATTTGAATTTCATTGGATGTATGATATTTCCTTTCCACAGTTGCATATTACATTACATTACATTAATACTTGTTCCATAGATTGTGAATACGACATTTCGTTATGATATGGAATGTGTCAGTTCAACGTAAGTTTTCTTTATACTTTGTGTATAGTTACTAATTCACATCCATGAATTCATCTATTGAGTAGAAGAAGTTGTCATTCAGAAATTCTTTTAATTGTTTTTGAAATGTTGGTTGGCCACCTGTCAGACTTTTAATGTTTTTTAGCAAATAACCAAAGATCGTTGTGGCAGCATAATTCACCCCTTTATTTGCCAAAGTCAGATTTAACACAGAGTATTGAAAATCATCATTTCTTTTGGTGTTGTAGCTATGCACTTTGCTCTAATATTTGATCTAGAATATCTTACTAATACCAAATTTCATAAGTGAATATCTGTATTGCGAAAGTACTGTGAATATCCCGAGTTCCTTAAATAAGTGTCTGCAAGGTGATCTTGGGTGGGCTTCACCTATTATTCTGATTACACACTCTTGTGCCATGAATAATTTTTCTCTTAATGATGAATTATCCCAAAATATGATGCCATATGAAAGCAGTGAATGCAAATGGCATAGTAGACTAATTTACTGATATCTGTATCACCAAAATTTGCGATAACCCTAATAGCATACGTAGCTGAAGCTAACTGTTCCAGCAAATCATCAATGTGTTTCTTCCAATACAATTTCTTGTCAATGCACACACCCAGAAATTTTGAATATTCTGCCTCAGCAGCAGAATTCTATATTTATCAATGGTATTATACCATTTACTGTATAGACTTGTATTACTGCGTTTTCTCAAAATTTAGTGAGGGTCCATTAGCAGAGAACCATTCGGAAAGACATTATTTACAATTTCCTCAGCTAGTTCTATACTCGTATTATCAGCAAAAAGAATTAGCTGTGCATCTTCACGAAATACATATCTTGATAGATCCCCAGTTAGAGGACTCTGCTGATTTTTGCAGGCTATCTGTACAGTTAATTTTAATCTTCTACATTCTTCCAGTTACATACGAATTAAACCATTTGTGCACTTTCCCACTCGTACCAGTACCTAAAGTTATCTAGAAGAATTTCATGATTCACACATTCAATCACGAAATATCCAAATGGGTGATTCTCGGTTATTCAGAGCATTTAATATTTGACCACTGACCGCATTTATAGCATTTTCTATTGGAAAGCGTTTTCTAAACCTAACTGACATTGTGTTGGTTCAAATGGTTCAAATGACTCTGAGCACTATGGGACTCAACTGCTGAGGTCATAAGTCCCCTAGAACTTAGAACTACTTAAACCTAACCAACCTAAGGACATCACACACATCCATGCCTGAGGCAGGATTCGAATCTGCGACCGTAGTGGTCGCGCGGTTCCAGACTGTAGCCCCTATAACCGCTCGGCCACTTCGGCCGGCGACATTGTGTCACAGACTTGTTAAGCTACTCTTGAATACATTACTATTCAAAAATTTTCGACGAAGCTGCCATAAATGAGATTGGGCAATAGTTGAAAGCTTCAGATTCATCCCCTTTCTTATGCGATGGTTTAACACTGCCATATTCTGTCTACCTGGAGAAATGACATATTTCAGTGCCCTACTACATGTGTGGCTGAGAATCATACTTTTCTGTAGGGAATAAGCTTTTAGTGCTCTGTAGGAAATGCCATCAGTTCTATGTCAGCTTTTACTTTTGAGTGAATTTATTATTTTCCTTATTTCAACAGGAAATGTTGGTTGAATTTTAATTTTATCAAATTTTGTAGGTATTGCCACTTCGATATACAATTTCGCATTTTCTAATGAATAGCTGGATCCTATTTTCTCTACAACATTATTATTATTATTATTATGATTATGATTATTATGATTATTAAAATAAGTTAACAAACTTTTCATTGTGTTTGATAGATATCAGTCTTCCTATGCTCTCAGTTGCCCTGTTTCCCTTCCAACAATATTCCATATTATCTTAACTGTATTATCAGAGGTGCAAATATCAGACAGAATGCACATACTTCTCGACTTTTTTATATTTTTTAATACAGAACGGCAGCTTTTCTAATGTTTCACTGTTTCTGGACCATTATTCTTCTAGCTATAAGATACATTTCCCTTTTCTGATCAAAAGATATTTTCATCCCTTTAGTAAACCATTGCTTTTTAGATCGTTTCTTAACTATAATTCACTGTTTACTTAGGCTAAATGTTTTCAAATATATTCACAAAGGTATCATGAAATAGGTTAAATTTTAATTACCATCAAGTTCCCAGAACTGTTGCAAGCCTTCCCTAAAATTTTCTTTTGTTAAATCGTTGATTTAATGCCCCAATTTGGAGGACTGTTTTGCATTACTGTGTTGAGCTATGTCATATGCTGTAATCAGCAGTGCATCATTATCTGACACCATTCTTAACAGGAAAAGTTATTATTTGATTAAATTTATTTTGGTGTATGAAAACATTATCTATCGATGTGCTGCTTTCCTGTGCTAGCTGAGTAGGGAAAACAATAACAATGTCAAATTGAAAGAACTAAGTAATATTTAAAGGTCGAGTTTTCTATTTGACTCTTTCAGGTATGTTGAAATTCCCATAAACATTAATTTGCTTCCATTTGCCTGACAGGTATCACAACAAACAATCCAAGTTTTCCAAAATTAGCTAAAATAGGGATCTAAACACAGCTACAAGCATTACTTAGTTTAAGCTCACATCAACGTGCTTCTCTACATTGCGCTACACAAACTTTTTTAATTTCTAAATTTTTCAAACTATGATAAATTTTAACATATATGGCAACTCATCCGCTCTCCATAGTGTCTCTACTGAAAGTTTATATCAACCACATTTACCTTTTCAATATCTGTGACTGTATGATCTCCAGACAGGTATAGCACATCTATTCCACCCTCAGTTTCTAAATCTCCTAAACAAAAAAGAGGCTCATCTACATTGATTTTTAATCCCCTGATATTCTGATGCAATATACTAACATTATTTTGCATTGTGTTTCCATTAGAGTTGTGACATGCTAATATCATTTTTCACTGTACTTTTATGAGGATATTGCGATATTTTAACACCTCTAGTACCTGCTTGTCTGACTCCTCATTAACCTTAATTTAATTCAGTGTTGAATCATTGGACGCTGATCTTAGTATAAAAATGAGACACTCCCACGAATTTCAGTGCCCCCACTCCCCTTAAAGATTTTGCTACTATCCCACTCAATTTACCCTTCCCTTTCCTACTGAGTTGCAAGCAATGCCTTTGAAAACCCACCTACCCATAGCATCAACAGGAACCAAACCTATGCCTGTCAAATTCGCCATCCAGGCAGTTGATCTAGCTCCATACAGACCCTTCTGACA
This sequence comes from Schistocerca cancellata, assembly GCF_023864275.1. Classification (NCBI taxonomy): domain Eukaryota; kingdom Metazoa; phylum Arthropoda; class Insecta; order Orthoptera; family Acrididae; genus Schistocerca; species Schistocerca cancellata. Next base: position 1,014,757,191 of record NC_064626.1, read on the forward strand.
GAGCTGTTCATTTGGGGCTGATGATACCGCATGAAAGCAGGAACCAAGGCAACATTTGTACGTTTCGTTGCAGATGCTACTTTTAACAAGGTCACTCTCAATATTGTAGGCCTAATACCTATCTAAACTGTTTCCCGCTCCACCCACTATCACAAAATGATCCTGCCTTATAAAACCCTTGACAATGATGCTACATCCTCTATCACTTGGCTAACACATGCACTGGGCTTGAAAAAAAAAACTTGTGATTGGGTAACTGTCACCTAATTTTTCCTTCATGATCTGGCTTACATCTCTTCCATGGCTACTACCTAACAACAAAACTTTCTTTCTGCTCTCGACTTTTTTTGAAACATTTGGCTTTCTTGTGAAACTATGTTGAGTATTAACTACACTTAACATCTGTCTGAGCCTCTTCTTTAGTTAACTGAGATAGCAAGGCAGATCTGTTGGTTGTGTCCTTGAAGAAACTGTAGGATACTGCTGCGCCATCTTTTTAAAGTTCTAAGCTACAATTTCTAAGCTACAGTTCTTAGGAGGCAGATAAAAATGTATGTACCAGTACTTTAAAAATACGTTGTTTCACTTCCTACGTTAACCGCGGAGAGGCTGAAGCTACTTCCTTTGTACGAAAGAGAAAGTGAAAAGGTCTAGTAAAAAACATCCGGCTAGTACACTGTGTCGCTGTTGCAATCACACAGGTAAAACGTAACGCCAACAGTTACAATGTGATCACTCTTGTACAATGGCTTTTTAGTTTACGTACTCGATGAACACACGCCGTGCAGAACTTTTCTCTGAAAATAAAGTTAGAATCGATCCCACGTGAGTGCAATGGGATTCAGATTAGTTACAGCTTACCAACGTTACCAACAAAACACTCTCATACTGATTTGTGTTTAAAAATAAAAGGTAGTAATTCAGATTTTACGAGAAAATCTGAAATCTGACTGGAAGAGAAGAAATAATTACATTGTATTTTAATGTTACACTTAATTAGCATTTTCTCGTAATTGTGAAAAGTAAACTTCTTTATTTAGTGGATCGATTAATTGTTCTTTTGAATTTGTTTAGTGGAATGTAAATGAAATATGCCAAAAGTGTGTTTAACGTTCAGTGCACGAATGGAAGTAACAGGAGCTAACGTAGAGGTGACCAGCAACTATGAAACGGGAGAAATTGTTTTGAGCTGAGCGAACTACATCTGCTCAAATCACTGCGAAGAGACATGTATTGCGACACAAATGACCAGAAATGCCTTTTGTCCAAGGCAATATCAACTATCATTAATTTTCCACCGCTTTTACTGATAAAGAGGAGAAATCTCCCAACCAGGTCCCAGAAAGCCCACTTTCGACGTTTTGGTCAATAATACTCTTAATGACTCATCAGTAACATACAGTAAGTATGCAGCTTAATTTTATACTGCATTTAATTATTTTCATAGAGACGAAATTCCGGTTCTATTTGCTAACCACAGCGCATTTCAGAGTTTATTTCATAGCCATCACGTCTTATCTGCTGATTTTGGGTTGACTTATATACGTTCAGTTCGCGACCAGCAAGAAGTTATCGAAGGTGGACGAAAATGTTGTGAGACGTCTTGCAGTTCTATCTGCATCGAAATGTTTATCCATATTGCTATTAAAATTCCCTTGTTGCTACCAGTGTACACAGAAATCAACGCTGCTTACTGTTTTTGAGAAAAAAATATAGGTAGCATGAGCTGTCTGAAATTAGTCAAAAACAGTTTCAAGGGGCGTAACACAGTAGACGACACTCTTGACTACAGATAAGATCGTGGACGGGAATTCACTTTTATTGAAACACTGCGAATTTACAGCCCATATACCATACGTAACATGGACTGCGTTCAGCGTGATTACACTGAAACCAATGTTATGTCATGTGACTCGAGGCAGGATGCCGAGGCTCTGTTATAACGCACGGTGTGGAGCAGAGTTAACAGTTACGGTTTTTCTCATTTATAGCAGAAATCAGGCATTGATCTTAACAAGAAAATAATTTACCTTATTGCTGTTAGACATGTAGTAAAGCAGTTAAACTAGTTTCTCTGAAATTCCTAATGTCATTGCAATGGTTATCGTTTTTTACATGTGGCCAAGTGAAACATACTGACACTCCTGTTTACAAGAAATAAAATTACAGTTCTTCAGTGAATACTTGTTTGCTTTGCACTGTGAGTCTTTTAGTACACCGTTTCCACAGAAGTTGAACACAAAATATAAGTTTGATTGGTAATATTTCTTTCCTGACGATTCCTCAACAATATAGTGGAATGTTTAGTTACACTTTTATAAGAAATGAAATCCATTTATTACCATGAGCCGGATTTTTACGCAAAATAAGCGTTTATGACTCAAATGGCTCTGAGCACTATGGGACGTAAAATCTGAGGCCTTCAGTCCCCTAGAACTTAGAACTAATTAAACCTAACTTACCTAAGGACATCACACACATCCATGCCCAAGGCAGGATTCGAATCTACGACCGTAGCAGTTGCGCAGTTCCGGACCGAAATGCCTAGAACAGCTCGGCCTCCGCGGTCGGCAAGCGTTTATGTTTTATGAATTTTGCCACTTAGTGATATAATTCTTAGGCCATTAAAAGAGTGCCAGTGTACGTTAAATGAATCTCATGAGGAAACTTAACTGGTTGACTTAACAGGTTGACTTAACAACAGTAGATTTTATGGGTATAATTACAATGTACATTCATCTTCAGTTGTGTATGACGCTGCCAGAAGCAGATCTGTACCACGGGGGACTTTCGTTCTAACATAAAACTCACCCAAGACCTGATGGAAGTGTTTTTAGGGCTGTGATAAATTTTGGAGGAGCAGAATATCAATCTAGCAGTCCAAAGATGCTTCCAAGAAACTTTTGGTGCACATTCAGGTTAGTACATCCACTAGTGTTGATTGCTCTGTCACTTTAATATGTTTACGTACCTCATCCAGATTCTTACACTTTGTATTTGGTTACGTAACTGAACAAAAAGACTACAGTGCCATATTTGGAGAATTTCACCATGTTCTAAAATTTCTAGTACCGGTATCTTGAACAGAAAAAAACAGAGTAGGTCTATCTGCTATATTCTATGATCAAGTTTATCTGTGCAAAATGAGGCAGAAAGTATTAGACAAATGTAAATTTTTAATGTGAAAAACCCTTATTAATAAATTAGTCACCTGAGCTTTGTAGGACTTAAGGGATGATGTTTCCCTTCAGCTGAATAAACATATTTCAAACAGCCCTCCTCTTGATAATCACATACATCAACTGAAAAAAAGTTGTACTGATTAGAATTGTAGATTAAAGCTACATGACGAAGTTAGACTATACAGCAGAAAACTTGACCATGCTCTGATAAGAAGTGTTCATACAAAAAGAGTTTTGTTTTATAATCAGTGATTTTGTGATTGTTTTAAAAATAGAATTACATATACAAGTGGTGGCACCTAGACATGCAGAAGTCAAGTCTCCTCAAGCTGAATGGTAGGTTTTGAATTTGTTTGTGTGAAATAAATTCATGAATTTGAACCCTGTTCTGTAAATATTCTCTGTATTTTTATTAAACTCTGTTCCTGACAAGTGAGATATTAGTGCTTTATATTCGTTTGAATGTGTAATTCAGAATATCAGTTTACAAACTTCTATGAATTAATAATGTGTTATCATCTTTATTTTTACGATGACTGACTATTTTTCTTGTTCTTCCCCCTCAATACAGTTTCCACTGCAGCAAAAATTGGATTAAATGAAGTTGATTCTAAAAGATCAACGTCTGCTCAGGCTGTTAACTTTCTAGAGCCTCGCACAAGTTGCGTAACGTTCTAACAAAGTCTTTATGAAAAATAGGTGAGAGAGCAACTTGTCCTGTCTCAACCCTATAGAAATTCTTTTCTGTTTTACACAAAAATGTTAATAATTGCTCTCTGAAGAAAATTCTAAAACATATCCTCCGAGAAAGTGAAACGACGTTCATTGAAGAATGGGAGTTTGTCTGTGGAAGTATGAAAAAGCCATTTTTGAGAAAACCAGTTCAATTTTTACACATATGATACTCTGAGTAATAGATGTAGCCGTGTAACTTCGGTAGAGCAGTTACAAAAAACATCGACTCACCTCATACCTATGCTAGCCGAAGAACACATATCCTTATGACGCCAACAGCTCGATTGGAAAACGCTCTTCAAGAGCACTTAAAATGAAGCAGCCTCATTACTAATAAGTAACACTTGGAGTTACTTTAACCACATAAATATTTCATTAAAAGTAACTATATTTAGCGATATGGCGTAGACAACAGCATACGTCCAACTGTAACTAAGCAAATGGCAATTGAGTAGTTGGCTGGAAACATAAGTATTTCCATTCTACTCTGTACAAGAATTTTCTAGTGCGAACAGTTCATTACATTAATTGGTGTCTCGGAACGAATACAGCGAGGATATCACAGAGTTTTATGAGAGGGGAGAGTACCAGAAATGAATCAGAATTTGAATTTTCTAATTCTCGAAGAAATGTGTCCTTTGCTTCGTGAATATTAAGTAAGAAAGACCGAAAATTTTTACAGCTCGTAATCAGCTTTTTTCTGCCCTCTTAATATAACATGAGGAACATGTACATCCTATAGGCAGCATTCTTCACTCTTACCAACAGTAAATAAAAGGACCGGCAATCTCGTTGAGTATTACTACGAAATTTATCCTCTACCACGAATTTCACAGCGAATCGCTGTGTTGGTAGACGTAGGACATAATTAATTTGAATTCACGAATGTTTCAAAAATATAATGTTCCGGTTTCCAATGTATCCTCTCGCAGTTTTTTACGATTGATTCCATCTTTGACAATATCAGTTTCATTTAGGTCTTTCAAAGGAAACAATTTTGAGTGTATGGTCATTTTCTAATTGTAAATGTCTTGTCTACACACATGTAAAAAGATTAGAAAATCTTTTGGCATATGTGAACGTTTCATAACACAAATATGGTTTATTTACTGAAATTTAACATTTGTGCATCAACTTCATAAATCTATGCGCACTAATATATGAATAAGTATGTTTGGACTTTTTACATGTGTGCAGACACTCTTTCATTTGAAAGTGAACATAATGTCGCAATTGCAGTTGTGCTGATTGAAATTAGACCATTCCTTTGTGTCACAGGCTGTGCCCCATCAATCTATTGATACTTTTAGTCAAGTTATGCAATAAAACTCTCGTCTCACTCCAGTTTGATGCACTTCATGTATTACTGGTCTACACATTCAATCTACAGCAATCTTCTGGAACACGCCACTCGAGGAGCTTGTACTCTTGACTGTGCTGCTTATCGTACAAGTATCATTTCCATATAAGCTGACTAACCAACACTTGAATTTATAATGGGTAAAAACAAATTTCGCCAACAACAATTTCACTTTTTTAGAGAAACGCCTTCTTTGGTGTTACCAGTCCCTGTTATAGGCACTCTTGATTTTGGCTTTCACCAAAGTGACTTTGCAATTCGAAAATATTGTCCTTCAAAGCTTTATACATGGCTTTGAACCCTATTTAGAAAAATATAAGTGCAGAGCATTGCTGAAACGTTTTAGTGACAGATAATGAGGTCAAATTACAAAGAAGTTGTTGCAGATTTTAGTAAGACATGCGGGTTATCAAATACTTGTGCGGAAACTGACTGTGATTCATCAAAATACCCACCATATTAAAGGTTTCGTACACATTTAAGTTGTTTACGAGGATACAAGGCTGCAGTAATTCAAAACGACAATAATCGTTCCACTGCATCTGTCAGATTATTTATCAATCTATTAAAATGACTGGTTTAACAATTCCACGGCGTCGGTTAAGTTATTTATTTATCTATTTAAATGGCTGGTTTCGTGGCAATCAGTTAATTTACGTGGATCAATATGTGTTCAAGCCCAGCATTTGAAAACAGCATTCAATGATTTTTAGTGGTTCATCGTTCTGAGTCTAAAGATAGAAATTACATTTAATCCAGTTCTTAGGGATTTAGGTTGTTTTGTTGTTGTTGGTACCAATGCTACGTAGAAAAATAACGAAGTTATTAAATATTAAATTGTAACATGAAACAAGTAGGAATTTATCTATTTTGTATCTCAAATAAAACTGAGTTTTTAATTTGAACAGCCACGTTTACTCTGTCTCTCTCTCTCTCTCTCTCTCTCTCTCTCTCTCTCACTCTCTCTCTTTCTGTCTTCTCTCTCTCTCTCTGTCTGTCTTCTCTCTCTCTCTCTCTCTCTCTCTCTCTCTCGGTATCTGCCTGTCTCTCTCTCTCTCTCTCTCTCTCTCTCTCTAGTCTGCCTGTGTCTCTCTCCCTCTATCTTTCTCTCTGCACACACACACACACACACACACACACACACACACACACACACACACACACACGCGCGCGCGCGCGCACACACACACACACAGCTGTATGCAGAAAATAATGTATTATACATCGCCCAATCAGAGACCATAAAAATTGCACTCTAGTGTGCAATGATGTGTGTGATTACTGGGTAAAAAGTTAATTTGCAGTAGAATACTTCAAGCTAATAGTATACAGGTACACAAAGCTTCTATTTTAAGTAGGCGACACATCAATAAATGAAATGCTATCGGAATATTTCGAAACTACTGCTGTCCTTATAAATTACTGGAAAGTTTAATTTCCGCCTTTGAAAGCTCAGTACCAGAAATCTGACCGCAAAACAGGAGCTCATAACACCATAGAAGTAGCACAGTTTCGATTACTGACAAGATTACTTAGAGGTCAGATAACTACGACAATGACTGTTAATTGCTGTAATACATTACGCATCTCAGCTTTCAAGAAACTTAGTACTTCGTAAAGAGCACCTCCATTAAATCTCCACTTCCATGTTTGTTTTGCGCAGTATTTGCCCTTTCTTGCTGACTGGCATCTTGAAATAAATGTTCAAATGTGTGTGAATTCCTAAGGGACCATCTGCTGAGGTCATCGGCCCCTAGACTTACACACTACTTAAACTAACTTATGCTAAGAACAACACATACACAAACACACCATTGCCCGAGGGAGGACTCGAACTTCCGGCGGGAGGGGCCACGCAATCCGTGACATGACGCCTCAAACCGCGGGGCACTCCGCGCGGCATCTTGAGATACTGAGTAGTTACTGGTGAAATAGGATACTATCAAAATCAACAACGTCTCCTAGAGGAAAAAGAGTATTTTCACTTAATTTATTGCTAGGACAGGAAATTTATTTCTTTTAAAACCATACACTAACACCACATCACTTAGATATTTTTAGCTTGTTAGTTCAACTGATGATAATGTAAATAGATGAAATAATTGACAATACAGAGCTCTAGCGTATCTTTGTTTTAATGTTCCACCTGATCAGCATTTGTGAAGACTATTTCAAATTTTATGAATAAATTCTCCTGCTTTTCACTGTGTTCAGCAGTAGTGAAGCTACTGTGTTCTCTATAACTGATGAATCAGTCAGGACAGCTAAGATTTCTGCTACAAAATTAACACACACAAATCTACCCTTTATTACAATATCGCATGATATATTCATATTCTCTCACAGATCAAGAAACTGAATTATTCAGCCAAATTAGTTTGATTCAAACAATACAGCTAACCAACAGTCATGTAAATCGTAAGAAAATTTGTTAATCGTATCTTCAGCTGTACTTAGGACACTCATATAAGCACATACTCTCATACTGTAGTTCCATTAATCTGAGCACCGCGTTCGACACTGTTCACAAGCTTAACCACCTTATCAAGTTTTCGTTTCCGTGTTGCTGGAATTTCACTAAATTCAAAACAAATATACAGCATTTGAACTACAGACTGTAATACGGGCTGGGAAAATTATGTAGAAATTAATAATATAAAAGAGTGTCGAACAACATAGTAAATTATTCATTTATAGAAAACAGGGAGAGAAAATTTAGACAATATAGAATTGAAAACAAATTAATGAAACTCATGGTTGTCTAAGCAAACATCTCTTGGTTTCCTTGCCACGCATGATTTAAATTGTATATCAAGCTTTCGTTCACTTCCTTCATTGTCGTCATCAAGAGATGACTGGCGCAACTGTAGCTCTGTGTAAAAACACAGGGGCAGGAATTTTATAAATTGCAGTTCTGCATCATTACAGTCTGCTACAGATGATAACAACGCTATAAGTCATCAAAGCTTGAGATATATAAGAATGTAATGTCAGCACACCGATAACGTTATATCCATGAACGTCTTCGTGGGATACTAATTTCGTGTATTAGATTCCCTTGAGGTGGAGTAAAGGGAGGGTATTTTAAGCCACGTGCTTTAGACGATGAAATTGTTCACTCAGATTTCTTATTTGTGTCTCAGTTCTCTACAAGAAAGTGTAAGGTTGAAGATCAGATCCGATTTCTTGTGCGGTCGACACTGGATTTTCGATAGTTCAGGTGAACGGATGACACGGGAGTATTGTAAGGGGGTCGTGATACAGCCATGGTCCTCTGGTTCAGTCTACATCATGATGATGGGAAGAGCTTAAATATCTAATATGGGAACCTTTAGAGAGGGAGTTCTTCCCGCGAAACACTGTTGGGCACTTTCAGCGAAACGACTGCAAAAGCAATTAAAATTTCCCCAATCTTATATCCCTCGGAAATAACAGAAGATCCCGTGGCATACGGCTGCACACGGTCATGCTTTGTTCCAGTCTTTCTTGGGGGAGAGCAACTAGAAAAAACGTGACAAATAGTAATGGGAAGTACTTTTGCACCCTTCGCCACTCCTTGCGGAGGGCCCTATTGGTCTATATATGAAAGAATGCAGGCAAGACTTTAACAAAGGTAAGAACATGTTCGAATTTTAGTCCATGTCTTCGCGATTACAATTTATATATGGGAAAATTTATGGGTGAGTAAAAATTAAAATAAAACAAATTCACACGACGAAGGTATAAGACTCTAAGAGCACTTAATGAACAACTGAAGTTTCCAAGCAACAGGATTAATAAGCTCATCCTATCAGATACAGCATTTCTGAACATTTTCTGGACAGTTTGCCAGCACCACGTCATATCGAAACGACACACGTTAAGAACATTACACACTTTCTTAGTAAAAAAAAAAGGTTCATACACATGAAATCATGTGTTTTCTCTATGTTCAAACTGCACCATGTCTGAGTTAAAACTTGCCTTTCGATTTTCCATCTCTATTGTCAGGAGATGACTATGTGTGTCTCTTATACAGTCCTCGTCCGGCTTCCTATTTACAGGGTGTGGTCAACTATGATGGGTATTTCATCCACAAATGTGGGTAAAAGGTGTTAGCTTGCGACGTGAACACCGCTTATTTCTCCATTTTAGCACACTGAGAGTGACTGCAACAACAGTGGACGCGTACAACGTAAGAAGAGAACATGTAAATGAATCACTATTAGAAGCAGTAACGGGAGTGCAGAATTATGTGGGGCTCCTGTGAACTCTCACATAAGTTCTAGAGACGCTTTTGATAGAGAGTCTGTGATATCACAGGTTAGTGTTCTAAAAATATTTCAGCATCACAAATTTTACTCAGTCTGTTTTTCGATGCATCAGGAGTTCCGTCGCGTTAATTTTCGAAATCTACTTATATTTTGACAACGGGTCTAGGTAGACTTTTTTTGTGTAACATTGTCAGGTGAGAACATTGTCGTATAGTTCAAGACCTAGCAAACAAAACTTCAGATAGATTGCAAGTAGAATATAAGGAAGGATGTCGTCATGGATTTTCCAGGGGCTTGTGCAAAACAGAATGTAAGGCCCACAGTGAGTGCGAGCGGCGAGGGAACATCAGGTAGTCAAAGGGAATCATCCAGTGACGATGTTAGGCAGGCAGAGTTCATAACTCGATGGTTAGGTAGGTACCCTTATGCTTGCCATCACTCACATGTGCAACGCTACCTAAACAACAGAAGAAAGAAGCACTGTTCCCTTATACTGTGCAGGTTAAGCTCTTAAGTAACCATCTTTAGGTTGAAGCTACTTTGTCCGTGTTTGCTATAATAATACGTATGTTTTTGCATGTGGTCCGCCTTTAACAAAATGCTGTTTTGTTTTTCATCCCAAACATGTTTCACTGCAGTTGCAGCATCATCAGTGGGCTTTTATTTTATGATTGTTAAACATGAAGAATGTTCCTTACTGTTTGTATATATGTAAATATTAATTTTTGAATCGTAATTGCAGATTTTTGAAGGACACATAAAATTATGCATTCGTAGATTTTTACCACGTGGTGTGATTTTCCTGGTGTGTTATGTTTTTATAGTGACTTGTTTTCATTCACTGTCTGTTGTCTGCAACCATATACAATTTATGTAGACAAATTATTTAAGCAAAAATTACCACTTGGAAACTGTTATGGTTATGCCTGAAATTAGTTAATTCTATGTGGAGGGATGTGTGTACCTTGAGACGCCTGATAGGTTCCTGGCAGCTGAACTGTTAGTCCATACCTCGTTTTGATCAGACCCATCTAACCAGAAGTGAAGAGCTCTCAGCATGCATTAAAAGAAATAACCAGTGCATTTGATGTTTGATAAGAACTCTTCAGCTGATATAGTCATTCCAAGGATTGCTGAAGAAAGATGCAAAGATACGGTTGTAGCTCTTTGTAGGCTCGCATGCGTGGCTTCAGTTCCTCCACCAAATTACGGGCAGCCTCCCTGCCCAGTCAGTATGTGGCCATGAAGTCGCTCTTGAGCATTCCAAAGGGGTTTGTCTCATCCTGCAGATTATATTGCCAAAATCGCTTTGCACCATAGTTCCTTCAGTCACCTTCCCCGCATCCATTGCTCTTGCCTTCTTCTTAACAGTACCATGTGCACCACATCCACTTCCATGATTCTCAGCTGAAATGCATGCATAATAATATTTATGATCTCACATTCGCCTTGGATATATCTCTGCGATTCTTTAATGAAACCTAATGACTAAGTCCGAAACTAAAAGTCACTCAATATCTCTAAACCAACATACTATCTCCTCAAAGCACGCCGATGGAAGTGAGCGACTTTATCGACACACAACTACCTCTAGGTACAGTATACGAGTAATCGCCTGGTGGACTGTCGTTAACAGGCCTCAATAGCGTACAGAATATCAGCTTCAGATACTAAACCGCAAATAAATTCACTACCAACACTAACCTGCAAAATCGAATTGTACTAACGATATAGATTAGACGTACTGTCTGCGGATCGGGAAATGCCTCCCAGACACATGTGGCAGGTCAGATATTGAATACTTCCCGCCGACCAAGACGCAACTGGATTGTCTGACTCAGAGCGAGCGACTGCAAATAGCATCTCATCCAAATTTGGCAGCTTATATCATATGTGGAAGACAATGGTTAGCCAGAACATCACTACTCCAAAGGTGCACATAACATAACTCTCAATGTGTAAAATAATTACACTGGAGGTAAAACGTCTCCTCAGTTGGGTCTCCAGGAGGGGAGTCCATTAAGTAATGTAAGGAGTCAAGACAATGAGGACCGCCCGGTTAGCCACGTGGTCTAACTTCCTGCTTTTCCGGCAGGAAGGCGTGCTGGTCCTTGGCACGAATCCGCCCTGCGGACTAGTGTTGAAGTCCGGTGTGCCGGCCAGTATGTGGATTGTTTTTAAGGAGGTTTTTCATCTGCCTCGGCGAATGCGGCTGGTTCCCCTTATTCGTCCTCAGTTACACTATGTCGGCGATTGCTGCGCAAATACTATCTCCACGTACGAGTCCACCATAATTACTCTACCACCCAAACATTTGGGTTGGACTCGTCTGGTGTGAGACGTTCCCGGGGGGCTCCACTGGGGACCGAACGACACAATAACCCTGGGTTCGGTGAGGGGTGGCGGTGGCGTGAGGGGACTGCTGTAGCCTGTTGTGAACCACTGAGAGCTACGGCCGGGACGAAGGGTCTCGTCGTTTCTAGGTTCCCAGTTCAATACAATACAATACAATGCAAAGACAATGAGAGGTGGCACAACACACTCTCACTTTAACAACATTGTCAGTCAGATTAATGTTCATATTTTAGGTCACGGTCTTGGTGTTCCCCAATACTACATTTTCTGCAAGTGGTCAATGACTTTTTACACAAGGATACTGTGGTCAGAATGTTCTTATAACTGCACATGTAACCTGTAGAGAGACCATAGTGGAGGCGATGGAGAACAAAGAAAGAGATGAACTGGAGGCTACAAATACTGAGTGCAGCTACCTGACTGAGTCAATAGTTCTGGGAAGCAAAGCTTAGTGGATTGTACCTGCAGAGTGACTTCTGGCTGTAGCACTCTATTCCTTCTGCTTAAGATAAGAGGCCAGGCGGCAATCCATCACGAAGGCAGCCAGTTGGCGGAAAGTGTAGAGAAAGCCATTTAAGAAAGCCTGCTGTAAACTGACCCTTTGTGCTAATGGTGGGAAGGTCATAAAGCTCTGTGTATTTTCATGTTACAATCTGGGATCACACAGACTGGGAGGGGCTGGTGCACAAGTGTAGTGGAGGCAAGGCTATAATCACCCTGATGCCAGGAAGTTACCACGTGTGGTAAAACATATATTTCATGGGACATATATTTCATGAGCTAACTTTCTGGAAAGCTGAACAGCCTTCTTTCAGAAATTGGAAATGGTCACCCATAAAGATTAGGTCTCTCCATAAATGAGGGAATGTGGTATCATCTTGGTAGATGTTTTTTGACAAAACATGATCATATTTACCGTAAGAACGAAGCCTCCCTAGTCTAAAATCTCCTTTTTTTGACAAGAGAAATTTGGAGTAGCTCATTGGCTCCTCTCCGGCTACGCAAAGTGGAGGCTTGCTTCCTCAGCGTGGGAGCCCTGGTGCTGTGTCTGGATTGGCTACCAGGCCAACAGAACAGTCAAGAGTGGAGAATAAACGACTAGAGGATAGTTCAACTGGTTTGTGCAATGTAGGAGCGGTTTTGTTTTCGCTAATTTGGCTTCCGTCCCATTGCTTGCTGGAAAGTGGTTGTGATTCGTTGCTTCTTCTTCTTCTGGTCCTCCCCTAATGGAAAACTTCATGCCTTTCCCTAGTGGGTGAGACTTACAGTCTATATCTTGTGGAACTGCATATCATCTCGGACATATCATGTGCCACGAGGGTGAACTTATAATCGTTCGTCTGACGCTGGAAAATTCCAGCAGCACGTCGCGCCTGCGAGTCAAATTGGTTTGACCAGTCCAAGAACAGGTGCACCTCACACTTCAACACTAGTCCGCAGGGCGGATTCGTGCCAAGGACCAGCACGCCTTCCTGCCGGAAAAGCAGGAAGTTAGACCACGTGGCTAACCGGGCGGTCCTCATTGTCTTGACTCCTTACATTACTTAATGGACTCCCCTCCTGGAGACCCAACTGAGGAGACGTTTTACCTCCAGTGTAATTATTTTACACTGATACTTCCTGGCATATCAGAGCTCTGTTAGTTTCCTGCGTTCCGATAATCAGAACGCCAGACCACGTAGTTTGAAAATTGTCGTGGATGCATGAGAACATTACAGCTGCCGCTAGCGTACCACTCTTCACTCACAGCGTGCCGTTTCCTACTGCTACCTGAATCAAAGTGAAAGGGTAAGGTATTGTTGCACTGGCGTAGAGTTGTTGATTCATGTTCACAGCTCCCTGTTCTCAGGTGAACCTTGGTAGTGGTAGTGGGAATGTGGGTCCCACGGGAAGCGTGCAAGGGATAAGTCTCTGCAGTTGCCGTGTTCATTTATGTTCTCGGTGGCTCAGATGGATAGAGCGTGTGCCATCTAAGCAGGAGATCTCGGGTTCGAGTCGCAGTTGGGGCACACATTTTCAGCTGTCCCAATCGAGGTATATCAACAACACCTGTCGGCATCTGAGGGTTTCAATCAATTATCATTTATACTGGAATTTGTCTGTGGATACCTGGAACTCAGGGTAAACGAGGAATAATGGAGGAATTGGTAGACGAAGTCCGCAACATGATCACCAGAATGCTGCAGAGGAAACCAGACCACCTAACCCCATAAACACAAACCGCAGCAGAAGCCCCGTAGGAAATGACAGTCGGCCACTGTGGCCTCGTTATATTCTTAATTTAGTGTTAAGATTCATTTGTTTTTGATTCACTGATGTAGTCAGTTAGTGTATTGTCCTTTATTTGTTTGCACTTACATCTTATGGATGATTTATCATTATAATTAGGGGATGAGGTGTTCTCCTGTGACATCCGACCAATGAGTTTGGTGTCTATAGTTTCCTGTACAGCATTTGCACTTTGATAATTTACCTCAATTTCGAGAATTGCTGGTATCCTTTGATATTTCAGAGATGAAAATTTATTTCGTGGATGAGAATGTGGCTATTTCTCGAACCTCTTTAAGTTTATGATAAAACTGGTCGTTTCAACACTTGAACATTGCTTATTAGTAGTTTATCACGCCACAGCAACGGTATGTGTTGGAGCAACGCGAAAATTCCAGTTTTGGTTCAGAAATAACTGCACAAGTATTGGAGACTCAACTCTTCTCACAGTTCATCTAGGAGTATAGCAAGTGTTTGGTCTCTTCTCTTGATGTTGTGTGCATTGCCTGTGGGGCGTATACACGGTCTGTTCAACCATTCGGAGGGAGAAGGCGATAGTATTGACACAAGTTGTTTTGCGATCCGATAGAGGATCTTGGCGTGATTTTCATCATGCCACCGATACCGATAGGGGTATGTAGCGACATGGACATGGGCTGTTCACAGGAGAGGGATCTTGATGTTCTCGAGCACGGCTTTTTTTCTCTCGCTGTTGTTCGATTAGGGTTACCACCAGTGGAGCGCTGCGTTCTCGTTGGTGGTTTTCGAGTGTGGTTACACTTTTGAATAATCGCGATGGTGGGATGTTTTTCGCTGGTGGCACTTTTTCTTTTGTGGTTATCGCTTATGGATTATTTCCAGTAGAGCGATGATGTTTACCTTGTGGATCGCCACTACCAGAGGCACGTCATCGTCGAGGTTTTGTGTTATGTGGGGTGAGAACTGGAATGCGAGTCATGGTAGGACGTTTTTAGATGAGTAGGTAGAAACTAGAGAATGGAAGGTACTCACGAATCCTTCTGTGCTATAAATTATAGAAAAACGGGTATTTTACATCTTTGCAGCAGCTGTTATTTGGTGTACGTCGATTTTTGTGAGTTATTGGTCAGTTTCAGAAGGAAAAGTGAATTCGGTCCGAAGTCTAATCTATCCTGACAGCACAGTATGGGCAGATGGCAGTGAGCGGTATTCTACCCAGATTCTACGCCAGGTATCCACATCAACGTTACCAGCCAATAAATTGGCATCGGCAGAAGTATTAAAGTTCTGATTAGCGTAAAGTAGACAGGGTTAGAGATAGGTAGATTTGGTAATGGTTGGGATATAATTAGGTGTTGTCTGGCGTGAGAGCGCTTGAAATATGAATTTGGAGGCTGTACCGGCTTAGCCCATTGGGGTACATGAGTGGTGTTAGAAAATAAACAAAATACTGGCATACACTACAGCAATACAACTTCACCACTAGAAAATGATTAGTGTAAGTCTTTAGACGAGTGGAGGAGTTCTACATGCTACAGTTGAAAGCATCAGCCAGGGGTGCCTTACCTGTAGCCAGCAAGTAATGGAGGCTAGCCTCTGATATCACATGACCACCTGGGGCCACCACTGTTTGTTGCAAGAGTCTTGAGGGACCGGACCTAAATGTAATGCCGTTGCCAACAATAAAGGAGGGATTAAAGAGTGCATACAAAGCAATTGATGTCTCCAGACCCTTGCCACAGCTCTGACAATGGCTGCTGAAGGGACAGTCTTTGTCAACTGCTGCCCCTTCACAGGTCTGTCAATAGTCCAGATGCCTACCTATTGCTGTCATAGGCTGGAGACAGGACCTGTTGTAGACACTGCTGCCACCACTAATGTTGTTAAGTAAAGGGTTAACCCTTCTCTGAGCACCAACTCACCCCATACACCTGCCACATCCAACATGTTACATACACCATGATGAAAGTGTTGTGTTTATTTGTGTGCCTAATGTTAAAGTTAAATTTTGGACTCCCTAAAGACCCTTGTGAAAGGAGCAGAAGAACACTTAAAATATGATTTTTTTAGGCCTTATTTTTCGTGCCTTGCTGCATTTATTTTATTGGTTTAAATGTAATTTTTCACTTTTCCTTTCTACTATGTTTGCCATGAGGGACAGCATCATTTTCAGATGTTTACTGGAGTACAAGGTCACTCTCACCTAAAATCTATGATTGACTTGCTTAGATTTGCTGGATCCTTGGATAGAATTTGTAGTGTGATTGTCTCTATGGATGATTGAATGACTGTGAATGCTTGGTCAGGGGTAAGAAAAGCTCTGAGGCACAGAATGCTCAACGCTGAGTGATACTCTAGCATGGTTAGAGAAACCAATTATCTCTACCTCAGCTTTCGTGTGAAGGGGTTAGTAAAATCTTTGCATGGCCTTTAACCGTTCAGTCACTGTATTTACTGCCAGGTGTGTATGTCATAGAGCTGAGGATCTACAGGAACAATTCTGACACCCTGTAAATCACAAAACTTTTGCACACACTTAGCTGTGAGTGTGTTTATGAAGCCTCCTCGTATGAGATGAAGACAGGGTGTGGTATTTTTGGGTTTTGGTTGGCAAAGATGTCAAGGTGGCATTTCATTCTCAAAGACCCAGTTAAAGTGTCATAATTATTCTTCTCCATGTAACACTCTCATCTTTATTGAAGCGTGACAGTCCCTGTGTAGAAATTATTGGTTAAGAGGGAGGTAATGGGAGGTGGCCCGCCATTCCCTTACATTAAAAACATTGACAGTAAGATCAACGTTCTTATTTTAGGTTATGACCTGTAGAGAATTTGCATCTAAGGGACCATAGTAGAACGATGAAGAACAGGGAGGTGGATGAATTGCAGACCAAAAATACTGGTGAGTGCTGCTACCTGGCTGTGCTAATGATTCTGGGAATCAGTTCTTAGTGGACTATACGTACATAGGGACTTCTGGCCGAGCATCCTCCTCCTTCTGCTTAGTGTAAGACAAGAGGGCATCAGTACACAAACCATTTTACCTGGGCCAGGCGTCAGTCCATCACGAAGGCAGCCAGTTCGCGGCAAGTGAGTCGAGGAAGCCATTTAAAAGAGACCGCTGTTAACTGAGCCTTTGTGCCCATGGTGGGAAACGCCTTGTTTCTCACGTTACAATCTGAGATGATACAGACAGAGGGGCTGCTACACGAGTATAGTGGAGGCAAGCCTGCGATCACGATGATGGCAGGAAGTACCAGCTTCTTTTATCGAGCTGCTAAACATATACTTTATGGGCACAATTGTCTGGGAAGCTGAATAGCCTTTTTTCAGGCATTGGAAATGGTTGGCCCAAAACGATTTGGTCTCTCCATAAATGAGGGACTTTGGTAGCGTATAGGTAGATGTTTTTTAACAAAGCATGACCATGCTTACCGTGAGAACGACGCTTCCCTATTCTAAAATCTCCTTTTTTGCGAAAAGAGAGATTTGGAGTAGCTCATTGGCTCCTCTCAGACTACAGAAAGTGGACGCTTGCTCCCCCAGCATCTGAACCCCGGTGCTACGTCTGTATTGACTACCACGACAACAGGACAGTCAAGAGGGGAGAATCAGTGAGCAGAGGATAGTTCCATTGGTTTGTGTCTTGTGGGGGCTGTTTGATTTTTGCTATTTCCGTTCCCATGCCAACGCTTGGTAGAAAGTGGTTGTGATTCTTTACCTTCTTCTTCTGGTCCTCTCCTATTGGAGATCTTGAGGTCTTTCCCTGGTGGGTGAGACTGGTGGTCTATATCTTGCGCTAGGCTAAGAGCCGGTGGGAGTTTTCAACTGTACTGACAGTGGAACTGTATACCATCTCGGACATATAGTGTGCCACGTGGGTGCATTTATTCGTCCTGAGTCTTCTGTTTGCTCACACTGAAATTTTTCGGGATTTCAGGACTCTGATAGTAAAGTTTCCCAAGTTTTGATAATCAAAACGCAATAACAAGTAGTTGGAAAATCTTCGCGGACGCGCAGTGCACCGTTCCTCAGCTGCAATTTGCCATTTCATGCTACCGCCTGAATCAAGGTGAAAGGATAAGGTGTTACTGCACTAGCGTAGGTTGGTTAAATGATATTATTAGCTCCCTGTTCTAAGGTGAATCATAGTTGTTGTATGCTTGGTCACAGTTGATTCCATTTGAATGGAGTTGAGCCACACGGTGGATTCATGTAAACAAAGTCAGATTGCGCTGTAAAAGGGATTAGTTCAGTGCAGAATTTGTACGGCTTCCACCCCTATGTATGATTTGCCAATCAAACCCAACTCTCTTTTCTGATTTTTATTTGTCGTTTCGTTAAGATTTAGGTAATTGTAGATATAAAAGGATTAATAAAACTTGTCATTATTTTGTAAACTTAAATACGCCACTGTTCTCATTCATACTACTTCAACTATTCACTGTTTTGTTATATTGTATTGGAACATGGGTACACCAAAATTTAAGGTTCAATCCTATTAAATTAATTGATTTTAATATTATTTGAATTTTGAAGCTGACCATAGGCATAGGCAACAAAAGTGCAATGAGTAAATTCACTAGTTCATATTTTAAAAAGTTGAGGGTGTAGTTCAAAATTTGAAGGTTATTGAGAAGATAATACTTTTCATTATGTAATTTCATTATGTAATTTAACATCACTCAGACATATATTTATGATTAAAGCAAGAGAGAGATTGCAACAAGGCAAAAGAAGAAGAAACCGAAAAAAGCTGAGGATCGGTACATGGGATGTTCGCAATCTGTTATAATCTAGCAAACTTGAAAATGCAAGAAAGGAGTTGGAGAAACACGAATGTGTGACGTGAGATGAGGAAAGAGAGAGCTACAAAGTGACGACTACAAATTTTTCTGTTCTGGTGAGGAGAAAAACGGAAGGACAGGAGTAGGTACCTTGGTAAGGGAGAAAGTAAAGGGCATGATAATGAAGCAGACTGACGTAGCAGAGATAGAAAGGTCACAAGAAAGATGTGGCTCTAATACAGATCTAAATACCAACCACGGTGCCGATAAATTCAGAAGTGCAAGAGCAGTATTGAGTCGTTGGTGGAGAGAGAGGAGAAAAAAACGTGCATCAGAGTGAACTGGTGAGTGGGAAGTTGTGGTTGGCGAGGGGAAAAACGGACATTTTTTTTGGAAAGTTTGCGATGGGCAAGAGGAATGGAATAGGTGGAAGAATGGCCATATTTTGTAAGGAAAACTCGTTTGTACTCGTAGTTGGAAATACACTTTCTGAAAATGATTGAAAAAGATGTTACACATGGACATCGAGTATAGGCAAAATCTATTATATACATTCTGGGCAAGCATGAGGAACTCAACGGACATTAATTCCGACCACAACCTGACTAGCAGAAATGCAGGTCAAGTTGAATGGTATGTACTTAAAGTGAGAGAGAAAAGAAACTTGAATGCGCTAAAAAAAGGAGAAATAATAAAACATTGGAGGGATGTTTCAGGGACAAGTGGAAAACAAGAGAAAAGACAGACAGCATACATGAATAGTGGATGCAGTTTACGGACATCCTGAAACCAAACAACCAAGTTGTTGCGTTGGTGAAATGCAAGAGAAGAAAAAACCATGGGTTACACACTACATGATCTTGAGGTTAGAAAGGAGAAAAAAAATTTAAAATGCGCAAACTGAAGAACGAAAAAGACAATACAGGAGACTGAATAACGAGCTGAGAAAAATAACTGATCTGGCCAGAAAGAAATGGACGAGAGAAATTGCTCATAAATTGAGACACAGGAGAAAGAGGAGAAGTATCATGATCAAAGGCCTTCTGATCCCCAAATTGAGATGGAGGAAGCTGTACATGAAAGGGAAGGGGACCTTTATCCTAGGATCAGTAGTCAGTAATGTGTTGGAGGATATGAAAAACCACAAAACTTGTCTGTAGACGATATTCCAACAGATATCTTAAAGAGTAGAAGAGAAATAGGCGAAAAGGAACTGAGCTCTTTTTGTGGTTACACCTATGACAGAAGGGACTGACTATTTTGTATGCATAATAGTCCCAGCTCGGAAGACGATGAATTCTGAAAAGAGGGCAGAACGCAGGACAATCAGCCAAATGACGTAGGCAGGAAAACTTCTTAGAGTTCTCAGTAGACCGCTATAGGTAACACTGCAAAAAGCACTTGAAGAGAAGAAATATGGTCTCAGAAGGGAAAAGATACACGAGTTGCCAATGTACTGCTAACGACTATTGGTGAAAGATGTATAGAAATGGGTAAAGACTTATTTGTGGCCTTCAAAGAACTCGGGAAGGCCTTTCACCGAGTGCCGCGTAGTACGCTAATGGATATCTTGAAGAGAAAGGGAGTAGAGTGGAAAGAGAGAAGACTAATTGATAATCTTTACTTGAATCAGAAGGCAGAAAGCGAGACTTCGAAAGATAGAAAGGTCGAGAGAGCGGCCAGACTGGGCTGATGTTTCTCGCCGATCCTATTTAACACCGCAGATGTCATGGTGCTTTTTGCAGAAAATGAAGAGAGATTGATTCAAATGATAATGATTTGATTGAAACCTTTGTAGCATACATTATGAAAATAAATAATAAGGAAACGAAAGGTATGAATATACGCTTAAAGAAAAGAAGAGTAATGTATAAACTGGGGCCTGAAACTATAAAACAGTAATGGTGCTGGCGAAAGAGCTATTTCAAAGGCAGAAAAGAAACAAGTGATTTGAACAGAAAATTAAGAATACAGCTAGTGAAGTGGGTGGCCTTCTATGGAGCAGAAATGTGCACACTGAGAAAGCAAGAGAAGAGAAGAACTTAGTTTGTGAAACCTGGATATGAAGGAGAATGCATAAGATGAGCTGGACTGAAATTCGGGAAAAACAAAGATCGAAGGATGTTGCTGACAGTGAAGTAGTGGAAGTATGGGACATAATATGAGTTATTCAATCCAAAATTTTCTTCATGGGAAGACAGGGAAGGGCGGAACAAGATACGAGATGTGGGATGACGTCATTAAAGTACAAGGAGGATACCAAAGAATTAAGAGAAAAGCAGCGAAGCATGGAGGGCTGCAACTAAGCAAGCAAAGCAGGCGTCCTGGAAGGTATTCTGTGAGGAGATAGAGGGTACGGCTGTTCAGGCCAGACTTTACAAAATCCACAGTAGGATACCAATTAATCCAGGAGGAACTTTAAGGAAAGAGGATGAGCGTAGAAGGACAGTACATGAAACGCTGGTAGTACTCTCCAAGACTCATTTTCCATATACTCTTACAGACGACGTAGACCAAGACGAGAGCCGTGTGAGATCTTGATTTTCAGGTATTTGAAGGGAGAACTGGGAATCTGCCAGAGAATGTGTTGACCATAATAAAATCCAATGGGCGATGAGAACATTTCAACAATTAAAGTCACCTGGCCCAGATGGATTTTTTTCTATAGCTCCTGCAACAAGCAGGAGTGAACTTAGCAAGATTCCTATGCAGGTTATTTAGGATTTATTTAGGATTAGCCTAGCAGCAGGGGTCATTCTTAACATCTGGAGGGCAGTGAAGGTTGCCTTCATTCCAGAGCCAGAGAGAATTGATCATACCAAGGCCAAGGATATGAGACCAATAAGTCTGTCCTCCTTTCTTCTTAAAACAATAGAAAAACTGATCAACGTTCATAAACCAACATTCATACCAACCTTTCGTGTGAATCTGCACACCACCATCTTGTTGGGAAGGTGAAGAAAGCACTACACATTCAGAAAATAGCTCTTTGCGTGACCTTGGACATCGAAGGGACTTTAAGCAACATACCTTCGAATCCATGGTTAAGGCAGCAGAGGTGCATGGCTTGGAGGCCACCAGTTGCAGGTGGATTAGAGCCATGCTTAGTGGTAGAAAGGTGGAAGCCACCATGATGCAAGAAAAAGTGGTAATCAACACAGCCACAGGCTGTCCATATTGAGGTAACCAGTCCACTCTACCGTGGAACCATATGGAGGATGAATTCATTGTAGAATTAAACTCTAGACAGTACTTTTGCCAGGGATATGCAGACGATCTTGTCATAGCAATACTTGGCAAATTTTCAAGTACAGTCAGAGCTATGGCACAAAGAGCATTGAACACTGTGCAAAATTGGTACAGGAAACAGGATTTAAGGATCAGTCCTAAGAAGATTGTACCATTTATGAGGTAGCAGATCCAAGACACATACTTGAATCTCAAGCTTCTCACAGAAACTCTACCAATGAAAGGGATAGTGAAATATCTAGGGGTAACTCTGGAAGAGAAGCTATCGTTGACCCCTCATGTAATGAGCACCAATTCCAAGGCGAAAAGTACTCTAGTGAGTACCAGGAGAGCTTGTGATAAAAACTGGAGCTAAAGCCCCACACCACGGTAGTAAGACCTATGATCACTTATTAGGCTACAGTGTGATGAAAAAGCTACAACAGGAGGTGGCTGCTAAGGAGCTTGCTGAGGTGCAGACATTGGCCTGCTTTGCCATTATAGGAGGAATTAGCAGAATACCCACTGGTGGGATAGAAGCCATGATGGACAAGCCCCCATTACATCTGTGGTTAAAGATGGAGGCAGCAGCTGGAGCACACGGGTTAAAGACTAGCAAAAACTGGAACTCACTGGGGCATCCAGGATACTAAAGTAGTGAGTGAGGTAGACACAGGTATGGTTGGAGAAATGCCGACCAACTGTAGAATAGCTCCCAGCAGCTTCAACGAGCCGTCCAATGTAGTAATTTGAAGTAGAGAGCTCTGACAGAACAAATTTCGACACCATACTGGGAACATAGTCTGGTTCACTGACGGTTTGAAAAGAGACCGATGCGTTGGGGCCGGGTACTACGGGGTAGAGCCAAGACTGGAGAGTGCTATCTCTCTAGGGAAGATGATCGCTGTGTTTCATGCAGAAATATCTGCTATCAGGGTGTGTGTGGAGGAGAATTTGCGGAGGTGCCACAGAGGTCGTAGAGTTTTCATTTATTCAGACAGCCAAGCAGCCGTGAAAGTACTGGCAGCCTCTGCAAAAAGATCAAAGGTCGTGGGAAAATGCCACACTGTCCTTGTGGAGCTAGGGAAAAGCAATAGGGTAAACCTGTTGTAGGTCCCTGGTCACTCAGGGATTAATGGTAATGAGCAAGTCAGGATAGGAGCGATGACACCATTTATTGGACCGCAACCTGTCCTGACAATCATCGAGGCGATGATTAAAATAAAACTACGAGACTGGACAAGGGGACAGCATGTAGAATATTGGGCTAAGGTCCGAAAGCAAAAACATGGCAAAGTATTGATGCAGAAGCCACGTTCTAAGAGAAGTCTCTCAGTCCTGGGATGGAACGGGAGCGAAATGAAAGTTACGGTTGGACTATTGACAGGCCTTGGGAATTTCAGAAAACACCTACATACAGTGGGGATAACAGAAGAAGATCACAAATGTAGGATGTGTGGTGTGGGCGAGGAAACCACATCACATTTCATCTTCTAATGAGAGGCACTGAAGATTAAAAGCCACAGAATATTGCGATCAACCAGACCTGAAGAAATTTTGTCTAGCAAAGCACCGGAAAAGGATCTCCTTGCACTGTTCAAGGGCAATGGTTGAATTTAGTAGAGGCATAGGGGTAAAATACAGGGAGCGAGTGTCTATTTACAATTTGTACAGAAAGCAGATGGCAGTCATAAGAGTCGAGGTGTATGAAAGGGAAGCAGTGGTTGGGAAGGGAGTGAGACAGGGTTGTAGCCCGTCCCAGATGTTATTCAATCTGTATATTGAGCAATCAATAAAGGAAACAAAGGAACAGTTCGGAGTAGGTGTTAAAATCCATGGAGAAGAAATAAAAACTTTGTGGTTCGTTGATGACATTGTAATTCTGTCAGAGACAGCAAAGGACTTGGAAGAGCAGTTGAACGGAATGGACAGTGTCTTGAAAGGAGGGTATAATATGAACATCAACAAAAGCAAAACGAGGATAATGGAATGTAGTCAAATTAAATCGGGTGATGCAGAGGGAATAAGATTAGGAAATGAAACACTTCAAGCAGTAAGGGAGTTTTGCTATTTGGGGAGCAAAATAACTGATGATGGTCGAAGTAGAGAGGATATAAAATGTAGACTGGCAATGGCAAGGAAAGCGTTTCTGAAGAAGAAAAATTTGTTAACATCGAGTATAGATTTAAATGTCAGGAAGTCGTTTCTGAAAGTATTTGTATGGAGCGTAGCCATGTATGGCAGTGAAACGTGGACGATAAATGGTTTCGACAAGAAGAGAATAGAAGCTTTTGAAATGTGGTGCTACAGAATAACGCTGAAAATTAGATGGGTAGCTCACATAACTAATGAGGAGGTATTGAATAGAATTGTGGAGAAGAGGAACTTGTGGCACAGCTTGAATAGAAGAAGGGATCGGTTGGTAGGACATGTTCTGAGACATCGAGAGATCTCCAATTTAGTATTGGAGGGCAGCGTGGAGGGTAAAAATCGTAGAGGGAGACCAAGAGATGAATACACTAAGCAGATTCAGAAGGATGTAGGCTGCAGTAGGTACTGGGAGATGAAGAAGCTTGCACAGGATAGAGTAGCAAGGAGAGCTGCATCAAACCAGTCTCAGGACTGAAGACAACAACAACAACAACAACATAGGGAACGATACAGCACAATAAACCCTGTTGCGGAGCGGGCACCAGCGGGCTTGACCGATGTTGGTTTTGAGAACCTGATAAAATCAAATTAAATCAAATCAACTATGACTGCATGCTATAGTTTTAATGACTACGAATGTTAATTGTGACTGAACAATATAGTCAATATGATTTTGTACTGTAACTACCATTCTTAGTCGGTTGTTAGTGGAACATTTGATCTGTCAGTGTATCTAGATGGTAACCCAGAAATTTTCTGTATCAAAGAAATAAATAATGTTCTCATTTTCTGTATCAAAGAAATAAATAATGTTCTCAAGGTCAATAGCCGCGGCTTGAGTTCCTAGACTCTTGTAAACCTACGTTGGGTGCTTGAAGAACAGCGTCCTGCGTCAGTTAATAGCTGTTGGAGGATGATGGGTGAGAAAGATATTTATTTTCTTTTTGTGGTACAGGATGTGCAAAGATAAACTTTCTGGGGGACGTGTTAACAGTCTTCCTCAAGATGACTGCATTCAAAAATCTCTAATAACGATTGCCCAGCACAATAATCAAAAAGTTGCGTCCTACACAGCAGCTGAAATGATTCTATATTGGAAGAGTTGGTACAGTAAGTATGGCTAACAGATCACTTTTTTCTATACAGAGGTAAAGCGAGAGACGGATAGGAAACGAGAAGGTAAAAGAGAAAGTAGAAAGGGGAGAAAGAGAAAGAGAGAGAGAGATAGAACAGTGGGAAAGAGTAAATGTACCAGGAAATGGCAACCACTCCTGAAAATATGATTTAACGTATTAAAGTACAGAACTACTGATGTTGACTGACTTTTCTACACTTAGCTTACAAGAGGAATTAACGGGTGTATCGAAGTAGTCTCTTCGAACATATCGTGGATTAAATATACTTAGGGGGCTTCTTGCAGGTCTTAAATGCAATGCGTTTTCGTAAAATGTAGAGTTTTAAACTCCACCAAGAGCACCAGATGTGGCAGGCAACACCATAGCAAAAACAGAAGTACCGTAGTCCACAGGGGGCCCAAACAGTTATCTAAGGAATATGTAAAATTTTGCAATGAAAGCTTATTAATTTTTTCTTGTGTAACATGAACGTACAGTTAGAAAAGAGAGGTCCTCTTCTTTCTTTTTTCACTGGAGTTTCCCTCTCTTTCTC
Source organism: Schistocerca cancellata (assembly GCF_023864275.1). Classification (NCBI taxonomy): domain Eukaryota; kingdom Metazoa; phylum Arthropoda; class Insecta; order Orthoptera; family Acrididae; genus Schistocerca; species Schistocerca cancellata. The sequence continues at coordinate 1,014,783,156 of NC_064626.1, forward strand.
AGACAGCAGTTAGGTATAGGAGTATGTGGATAATCTCTCTTTGAGGTGCTATGATTCCTGTGATTTTAGTCTGTGCGGTTCACTGTTAGCGATATTTTTTGATGTCCCAACATGTATTTCCTTACCTAAAAGTGTACATTACACTGATCAGCCAGAAAATGACCACCTACCTATCAGCAGGTATGTTTACCTCTGGACTGATAAAAGCGGCAACGTGTCATGGCATGAAAGCAATGATGCCTTGTAGGTCGCTGAAGGGAGTTGGCACCACATCTGCATACATAAGTCACCTAATTTCCCTAAATTCCGGGGAGGGGGCCGATGAGCTCTGACAGCCCATTCAGTCGCACCTCAGACGTGTTCGATCGGGTTCAGATCTGGCGAATTGGAGGGCCATCACATCAAATGGAACTCGCCTTCACTCAAATGACTCCATCAAACTCCTGACCATGCGACATGAAGCATTATGTTGTTGAAAAATGCCGCTACTTTCGGGAAATGTGATCATCTTGAAGGGGTATTCGTGGTCTGTAACCAGTGTATGATATTCCTTGGCTGTCATGGTGCCTTCCACGAACTGCACTGGACCATTGGATGCCCATGTGAGAGTTATCGAGAGCGTAAAGGAACCTCCACCAGCTTGTCCCCTACCTGTGGTGTAGGTGTCAAGGATTTCTTCCCCTAAAAGACAACAGATTCGCGTCCTCCCATCAGTATGATGAAGAAGGTATGAGGATTCACCAGACCATGCAACTCTCTATCACTGCGCCAACATGTAGTGCCAATGGTCACATGCCTATTTCATTGTAGTTGTCCATGTCATGCTGTTAACATTGGCACATGCACGCGTCGTGGCTGTGGAGGTCCATCGTTAGGAGTGTTTGGTCCATGGTGTATTCAGACACACACCAGGCACTTGTCACAGCATTAACGTCTGATGTCACCACGTTCGCCACCGGCCCTGTTTTACCAGTCTGTCCGGCCTGTGAGGTCCGACATCTGTAATGAGAGGTGACTGCCCTATCCCACGACATCTGGGTGTGGTTTTACCACGAGTCGAAGACACGCACCGCACCACTGCTCAGGCACACAGATATTTTGGCAGTTTTCGAAATGTTCGTCTGAGACTCTGGGAAATCACAATCTCCCCTCTATCAGACTCAGAGAGATCACGTGCCTTCCCCAGTCTACACACAGATAGCATGCTCACTGGTATTACATGCACTGTGCGTATGTCTGACCATCAGTCATTCCTCGCCAGGTGACGCTGCTATCCGCTGCATGGGTTTCTATTGACAATAGGTCAGTAATGATAATGTTCTGGCTGATCAGTGTATAATGAGGTACAATCATCTGAATGAAAGCTACAGAAAAGGTTCTTTACTTTGATGCAACGGAATTCTCGGACATACAAATGATTAAAACGACCATGTCATTCACAACCTAAATCAAGGGATTTTCATAAAACAAATTGTGGATGCATTAAGCTGTCCGCAAACTATTAGAGCTGAAATTACCTCAGTACAAGAGTCACGATTTCTGTTCGGCCGTTAGCCAGGAACAGAAACTAGATTCAGGTATTCTTCCATAAACAAGAACTTCAATGCGCATCAGACTCTATAGAGAGGTAAGGAATTGTTACTCGAGTAAACAAAATAACAACTCTCTTCACAGAGAAAGGACTTCATGCGCTCTGAACTCAACACTTCTCAAAATCTAGACACTACGATTGCGCTCAGGCGACGAATCCCGGGGGCCGTTACAAAAGTTTGATCTCTCCCTAAACGGGATGTGAATCAGCCAGCAAAACCCCTGGAACTCTTAGTCCTTTCAGAAGGTTCCCAGAATGTTTCCATTTCCCCTCCTACATCCATAACATTCCGACAAATACACATTTCTGCTTTTTGATGGGAAGATTCCTCAGAGGTCAGCTCGTGATCGTAGTTAGTCCCCGCCTTGCATTCCTTCGCACTAAAGGGATGACTTTTGTCCTTTTTCCATCCCTCATACTCTTCTACCAGGCACGCTATTATGAAATTTTTTCTCATCCCAGCATAGCATTATCTCCCATACACAATGTCTATGCTACGGGGGTTCTGCGGGCTCCAGAATTTTAAATCGCCGCCCCCTCACTCTGCTCTCACTCTCAAAGCAGTAAATATCCGTCCCTGTATAACATGACAACTCTCTATCCAGCCCCTCTTTAGGGGATAGCGGCTTCTGAGGAACTAGTTGCCCATGTCGCCCTTTTTCTCATCGCTCAGCTGCAGTTAATTCCCAGCACTACAGAAATTGTTAATACGTGGCGGTAGCTAGTATCAGCGAAAGAAATGATTAATTATCCAATTTTGCATCGTAAACAGTCGTCTAATATGAATAAAAATTGAAAAGACTTCACAGTATATTGAATATGTGATCCTAAAACGTAGCCGTCTTACATCGTTTTCTCGACAGATAAAGCAACTTCGCTCGCTGGGAAATGTCAGCGGGTACCAGTGGACTCCGATTTCCATTTTTACGTCGTTTGATGACGTCGCGGACACAATTGGGAGCAATGTTTTGCACAGAGACTGTGTGGACGTGTTTTGAGTGGGCGAACAACAGCAAAGAGCCGGGACTCGTTATAACTTGGGCAGCGAGTTTGCGACGAGCCCTTTCAGTGCGCCCGGAGCCGCCAGATGCCAGACGCCAGCCGCCGCCTTAATCGGACTCTGGGCGCGCCGCCTTCCAGACTCAATTACCAAAGCGCCGGCGGGCGGCGGGGTGTGCTCTTTACAATTCCCGCCTGCGCAGGTATCGCATTGTCAACAGGATCACGCCGGCGACAACGGACACCTGCGCTTTGCATACTCCAACTGAAAAGAATACGGGAATACTGGCGTCGCAGCGCACTGTCGCAGAACGAAAACACAACTGAAGCACTCAGCAAATCTGATGTTGAAGAGAGAGCCAGTGGCAAGCAAACAGTATGACAAAAGGTTTGCCATTAACTCGTGAGGATGAGAAATGCCAACAGGAATTTCATTAAGAAAACTGAGGCACTTAGAGAGTCTTGTTTATTTGCAAATCTCTAAAAATACCTTCTTGCACAGCAGACTTCATTGTATGCGAGGATGGACAATTTTATTTTCTGCGATAAATAGTTTTCTGCAGACTGTAAGCTTTCTCACGCATCTCACTATATTACGGACAATATTAACGGTCACATATTTGCTTTAGGGCAATGGGAAATTATTCAGTCGGGGCTGAAGAACTCACAAACAGGTAAACAACGGAAGGCTAAGAGCTGTAACAATGTGTCTACTACCAACCACGTATCTGTTCCTGTCTTTCGACACAAAAGAAAGGAATACTTTATTTGTTCATTACAGCAGAAATGTAAAATATAGAACTACATTGAGCATGTCGATGCCTAGAGGAACGTTCGAGGTGTCTACACAACTGCGGTGTTGTTTGTTTGCGGCAACCTGGCGACTACACCACAAGAGAAATCATTTTTATATTGGAATTTGAGCTTGTTTGTTGTTTTGCGCCTCCCAGGTCACCCGGTCTCACACCCAGCGATTTTTTTCTGTTGGGGTATATAATACCACCTCTGGCAGCTGCTGTTTCAAATCTGCGAAATCGAATTGTTGACGCTGTTGATTCAATAATCAGGGACCTGTTGATTCGTGTGTGGAATGAAATGGACTGCCGGTTCGATGTTTCTCGAGCAACGCATGGGCTCTTGACGAGAGTATGGCACAGTGTTTGTGCGAACAAAAAACGATTAATCTTTCTCTGTTAAGTGACATGAGCATTGTGTTTCTATCGTTCACAGCTTGCCTGTAATAAACAACTGAAATCTGTTCTTTCTTTTTGAATCAGGGTATAATCTGAAGTAGGTTTGTTGCACCTACATAAACTGCACTATGCATATGGTTTAAATACTGTGATTTGAACCATATGATGCTTCATGCAGAAAAGTTGTTGTCTATAAGTAGTTCTCAACACCATAAACCTTTAGCGAAATGCAGAAGACTTGCAGATGGTCGTTGTTTGGTATCGGAACTGGCAGTTGACACTAAACGTAAATAAATGTAGCATATTTCGTGTAAATTTTCAGAGGGATCCGTTACTGTTCTATGGCACTATTGCAGAAAAATAGTAAGTACCGCAACATACGTGGGAGTAACCATACAGAATGGCTTAAAGTGGAATGATCACATAAAACAAATTGTTGGAAAAGTAGTGCCAAAATGAGATGCATTGGAAGAATCTCAGCGTAATATAGTTCATTCACGAAAGAAGCGTCTTACAAAAAATGTTTCGATCAATTCTTTTGTTCGTCAGCCAGAAAGCCTTGTCTAGGTCCAACGGAATGCGGCGCGTTTCGTCACTGGATCGTTTAATCTGAGAGAGAACGTTCCGGGGATACTCAACAAACTCCAGTAGCAGTCCCTACAAAATGACGTTGTGTATCACGGAGTTGGGTAACATATTAGATCGTCCCACATACGTCTCGCGAAATGATCACGACGAAACGATCAGAGATATTACAGCTCGGTTTACTGACAGTCATTCTTCACACACAGCATCCGCGAATGGAACAGAGAAGAGGGACAATGGAAGTGGTAACAAACGTATCCTCCGCCACACACTGCAAAATGACTTCCAGAGTACACAGGTAGGTGTAGTTTTGATGGAACTCCTACATAACTATTACTTTCCATTGTGATGTACTTGCGATTGTTAACCTTAAACATCCGAGCCTCTTCGGCTTGAATGAAAACCAGTTAACAAGTTCTTATTCGTATTCTTTCTTGTGAATTTCCTAATTAATACTATTCCTTTCCTTTCATTGCATTTCCCCAACTTTCCTATCATCGAGATGTATATCACTGTAACATTCACTCGTATTCAACATCATCTTTATTATACTCAGATTCTGCCCATGTCCAGACAAGATGTGTGGTTCTGCGCTTCATAAATCTAACAAGTCCTTGGTAGGTTTCCTGAGATGTCTAAGCACAGTTCACGCAATTCCCGTAGATTCTGGGCGTGGAACTGGTGCCCAATGTCGTTCCAGATGTGTTCCAGCAGGTTCAAATTTGACGAATTTTGTTGATAAGACAGAAACTTGGGTTCATTCTGGTGATCCGCAAACCACTGGAGCGTTTTGAGACGACAATTATCGTACTGAAAGATACCATCGCCGTCAAGGGAGATGTCAAGCACGAAGGGTTGCGCATGATGTTCGTGTAATTCACAGCTGTCGCAATGCTTTCTATTACTACCACCGGCCCCACATAGCTCCAGGTAAATGTCCCTCACATCATAATACTACCCCACCGGCCTGCGTCCATGTTGCGGTGCATGTTTCGCATGTTTCGAGCAACCATTTGCCTGGACTTTGGCGTATCCACAAACGACTATCGGTCTGGTGTAACAAGAAACGAGATTCGTCCAACCTGGAGATACGTTTCCATTGGTACTTGTTTAAATTTCCATGATGCCATGTATACTGTAAAAGTAATCGCCAAAATCGTTGGGTCAATATGGGAATAGGCCGGCCGTGGTGGCCGAGCGGTTCTAGGCATTTCAGTCGGGAACCGCACGACTGCTACGGTCGCAGGTTCGAATCCTGCCTCGGGCATGGATGTGTGTGATGTTCTTAGGATGGTTAGGTTTAAGTAGTTCTAAGTTCTAGGGGACTGATGACATCAGATGTTAAGTCCCATTGTGCTCAGAGCGAATAAGGGAGTATGCAGCGGTCGTCTGCTGTGAGGACGCATGTTCACCAACGTCTGCTGAACGCCTTTGCCTGAACACGCGTTGTTTTCTGTCATCAGATTCTCTACAGAGCGCCACTTATACCGTTTTAAAGAGCAGGTGAACCTCCGACGTCCACGTTCTGTGATGAGGCCCTGGCGCCTAACACCAGTGGTATCACCGTCCTCCAACCACTACCATACATGCTCACGACAGTAGTGCACGAACAATAGACCAGCTTCGCCACTTCCCAGATCTTCGTTGCCAGGCGGCCGGCCATAACAATTTGTACATTGCCAAAATCGCTTACGTCAGCGGAGTTCCATCTTTTCATGAAATGTTTTCGCATATGAATGACCATCAGCTGTATAAAGAAATGACGACAACGAAAGTTGTGACGAACCGCTTATCGCCAGCGGTCGCCTTACCGTTAGGCTATCCGAGCATGACTGACAGAGAGACCCAAAATTTCCATATGTCGTCACCAATGTGTCTGCACCCTGCACTCGGATGGCAACGTAATATGCTGAAGGTTACTTCGAACACATGTGTACGAGTGGGCAGATAAGACCAAACGGGGGGGGGGGGGGGTAACAAGACTTGAAGATTCGCCAAACCCAGGAGGCTCTGCTGCCTGTGCGATCACGGAGAACAACACTGTGGGTGCTGATGAGATAGTAAGAGAAAACAGGCGTATTACGGTGAATAGTACTGCAGTAGCGATGAACAGTAGTGTCGGATCAACTCGCCATATTATTCATGACGTTTTGATGTTCAATAAAGTGTGTGTGAAGTGAGTTTCAAAACATTTCACATCAGAAATTAAATAAAAGTGCAAGGTTGTATGCAGGGACACTTGAAGTTCGTCTGCTTGACCCATCTCCACTCCCGTCTTCCCCGGATCCCTCACCTTCAGCTTATCACATTTTGAGCCCAATTAAATAAACTGTTACTGCTCAAGGCTCGCTGATGATGAGGACTTCGAGGCACCTGGTGCATAACTGGTTACTCAAACGGCCTCAAGAATTCTTTGCACGTGGAATTGAGAAGCCTGTCCAGCATACAGCACAGAACTTGAGGGGTATTACGTTGGGAAATAGATAGGTGTTGTGTTCCGTTCTCGTAACGGATTCTTTAAAAAATTCCGAATTTTTGTTGAATGACCCTTATGTACTCTCTTCCCGCTTCACATGGCCACATCATCTTCGGAACATAAGCTCGCAGTGGGCAGAACACTTTCGCTCCTTTAACTGTTAAATCCTGACATAGCAAACATTACTGTACACGTCCCAATTCTATCTAGGTGAAGCCAATCGTTGATGATTGGCACTTTCAGATGTACTAAACTGCATGAACGTTGATAACTAAGTTTCACCCGCTGTTTCGAATATTTTCATATATTTACTATCAAATTACTATGCTTGTAGCCCTCTAAAAACAACTGTTGTTATCTTGGAATAGGAAACTTTCTACAGGATACTCATCTTGATGAGGTAAGAGAAAGGGCACAACTGGTCACCGAAACGAAAATCCAGGCACTTATTCACGACAACGTGAATAAGTGAGCGTAAATAACTGTAACTAAAACAACACCAAAACATGGAAGAAAGGCCTCCAGTCTGAACTACACCCTCCATACACAGCGATTTAAGCGTTTCATTGTGCCGTCGGCACATTCAGTATCTTGCACCATTTGAAAAGAGGGAATACCGCAACTCTTCGGATCACACGACACGCCTAGTCAGCTGTTGTCCATTTTCTGTGTATTTTGACAATATAAGACGCACTCCTTTGTGGACCGCTGTGAGAAATCTCCTTTTGCGAGGTATTCGACACCAAATGATCACTGAATACCATCCCCCTTCCCAATATTGGCTCGAAAGGGAGTTGAGGTGGGCTCACAGCAGCAGTCGCAGTAGGATCGGAAGCAGTTATCACTTAGAAGGCTTGTCACTCATCTCTGACACCTCTTGGTTTGGACCTTTTTATGACCACTGTATTTATGTCGTGTCACATAACTGCGGGTGGTACTGAAGTTTCTAGACACGTTTGACTGCTTGGATCCTTAGACGGCACCGCGTGACTGCTACGGTCGCAGGTTGGAATCCTGCCTCGGGCATGGATGTGTGTGTTGTCCTTAGGTTAGTTAGGTTTAAGTAGTTCTAAGTTCTAGGGGATTGATGACCTCAAATGTTAAGTCCCATAGTGCTCAGAGCCATTTGATCCTTAGACATACCAATAAATCAAGCGAAATCACTCACGCTGTTCTCATGGGCACCTCCGAACGCTATAGTTCGTTTTTATCATTCTACCACGCCTACGTGTCGGTTCATCTCACTGCGATGATCGCAGACAGCCTACTGGCACATATACAGCAGAGCCATGAGTTACTTCTTCGACTGATTGTCAGGTGACCACCTGATAAGAGTTCCGCACTGTCTACAGCTCCCCAAAGCAGTCACTCTGCTCTTATGAAGAAGCTGCTAATACTTTGTGTTGCGAGCCTATATGAGGAGGAGAAAGAGAAGGTGAGAAATGTTTAACGTCCCGTCGACTTAATGTTACCAAAAACCATTCTATTTACAAAATAACCTAAAACATAAAAATTGAGAGTGGGGCGAGAAGAGCATAAAATAGATCTGATTTGGAGGTGAGAACACTACGCCCTATATCAATCTGCATAAAATGGTTGGAAGCAGCGTAAGAGTGTATATAGCACGTAGATCTTACGTTAAACATTTCTGTCCATTATAATGTAAAGTAACTTTAATTTAGACCCGAAGAGGTATTGGAAAATGAGAATATTATGTAACTTACGTTAAATTATTATGAAACTTTCGTCCGTGTGAAAGCTGTATCTGCATATTCCCACATTGATTTTCCTGGTCATCGGAGTCCATGTAGATGCGAGATTCACCACTGAAGACAATTCTACGCCAGCCAACGAGATTCCAGGCAGAAGAAGTGTGGGAGACACTTTGGAAACCGGTAAGATACCCATCTGACCGTCGTTCGCAATATGGCCCGACAGCCAGGAGTGATGGTCAGGGGTGCCATTCTTTTTAATAGAAAGGGTCTTTTGGTTGTCATCGGCGGCATCCTTACAGCACAGCTGTACGTCGACGATATTCTATGCCCATTTTTGATGCCCTTCAAGGCAAGCCATCCTGGCCTAGCATTTCAGTAAGATGATGCCCACCCCCACACAGTGAGAGATTCTACTTCGTGCTTGCCCAACCCTACTTCGGCCAGCAAGGTCGTCGGATGTCTGTCTCCCCAATTGAGAACAGTAGGAGCTTTGTGGACGCGGCCCCAGATCAACCTCACGATTTTGACGATCTAACGTGCCAACTGGATAGATCTGGCACCGTATCCCTCACGAGGACATCCAACAATTCTGTCACTCAGTGCCAAGGTGAATAACTGCTTGCATAGGGGCGGAGGAGGACCAACGCGTTATTAACTTCCTGGATTTTTGAAGATCTTTCTTTTGAATAAATGATCAAATTTTTCTGAAACTATAATCGTTTGTTTGGTTGCATATGTACATCAAATCTACCAATTTCCCTCCCATTGGAATAATACCTTTGTGGTACCTCGTTTTTTCTTCTGTTTTAGAGCGTATCAGTTTGTTAATCGCTTAAGGAGCAAACTATCTTTCTCATGTTCTATATTCACTCATTTCCAAAAGTTTGTTATCGATTTGTTCCTAAATTTTATGCTATTCTCTAAGTTTCGTTGGCTCTTCTATATATATATATATATATATATATATATATATATATATATATATATATATATATATATATATAGGGTGGTCCATTGATCGTGACCGAGCCAAATATCTCAAGAAATAAGAGTCAAACGGAAAAACTACAAAGAACGAAACTTGTCTAGCTTGAAGGGGGAAACCAGATGGCGCTATGGTTGTGCCGCTAGATGGTGCTGCCATAGGTCAAACGGATATCAATTGCGTTTTTTTTTTTAATAGGAGCCCCGTCTTTATTAAATATTCGTGTAGTACGTCAAGAAATATGAATGTTTTAGTTGGACCACTTTTTTCGCTTTGTGATAGATGGCGCTGTAATAGTATAACATATGGCTCACAATTTTAGACGAACAGTTGGTAACAGGTAGGTTTTTCAAATTAAAAGACAGAACATAGGTACGTTTGAACATTTTATTTCGGTTGTTCCAATGTGATACATGTATCTTTGTGAACTTATCATTTCTGAGAACGCATGCAGTTACAGCGTGATTACTTGTAAATACCACAATAATGCAATAAATGCTCAAAATGAGGTCCGTCAACCTCAATGCATTTGGCAATACGTGTGAGAAATTCCTCTCAACAGCGAGTAGTTCGCCTTCCGCAATGTTCGCACATGCATTGACAATGCGCTGACGCATGTTGTCAGGCGTTGTCGGTGGATCACGATAGCAAATATCCTTCAACTTTCCCCACAGAAAGAAATCCGGGGACGTCAGATCCGGTGAACGTGCGGGCTATGGTATGGTGCTTCGACGACCAATACACCTGTCATGAAAATATGCTATTCAATGCCGCTTCAACCGCACGCGAGCTATGTGCCGGACATCCCTCATGTTGGAAGTACATTGCCATTCTGTCATGCAGTGAAACATCTTGTAGTACCATCGTTAGAACATTACGTAGGAAATCAGCATACATTGCACCATTTAGATTGCCATCGATAAAATGGGGGCCAATTATCCTTCCTCCCATAAGGCCGCACCATACATTAACCCGCCAAGGTCGCTGATGTTCCATTTGTCGCAGCGATCGTGGATCTTCCGTTGGCCAGTAGTGCATACTATGCCGGTTTACGTTACCGCTGTTGGTGAATGACGCTTCGTCGCTAAATAGAACGTGTGCAAAAAATCTGTCATCGTGCCGTAATTTCTCTTGTGCCCAGTGGCAGAACTGTACACGACGTTCAAAGTCGTCACTATGCAATTCCTGGTGCATAGAAATATGGTACGGGTGCAATCGCTGTTGTTGTAGCATTCTCAACACCGACGTTTTTGAGATTCCCGATTCTCGCGCAATTTGTCTGCTACTGATCTGCGGATTAGCCGCGACAGTAGCTAAAACACCTACTTGGGCATCATCATTTTTTGCAGGTCATGAGTGACGTTTCACATGTGGCTGTACACTTCCTGTTTCCTAAAACAACGTAACTATTCAGCGAACGATCCGGACACTTGGATGATGTCGTCCAGTAACTGAGCAGCATACATAGCACACACCCGTTGGGCATTTTGAACATAATAGCCATACATCAACACGATATCGACCTTTTCCGCAATTGGTAAACGGTCCATTTTAACACGGGTAATGTATCACGAAGCAAATACCGTCCGCACTGGAGGAATGATACGTGATACCAAGTATTTATACGTTTGTGACTATTACAGCGCCATCCATCACAAAGCGAAGTGGTCCAACTAAAACAGTCATATTTATTTACGTACTACACGAATATGTAATAAAAAATGTGGGTTCCTATTTTAAAAAATGCAGTCGATATCCGTTTGACCTATGGCAGCGCCATCTAGCGGGCCAACCACAGCGCCATCTGGTTTCCCCTTCAAGCTAGACAAGTTTCGCTCTTTTTAGTTTTCTCGTTTGATGCTTATTTCGTGAGATATTTGGCCTAGGCACTATCAATGGACCACCCTGTGTATGTGTGTGTGTGTGTGTGTGTGTGTGTGTGCGTGTGTGTGTGTGTGTGTGTGTAAACAGGCAGAAAACGTGCTGCGGTCGGCAACGCCTATGTAAGACAAGTGCCCGACGCAGTTGTTAGATCGGTTACTGTTGCTACACTGGTAGGTTATCACGATTTAAGTGAGTTCGAACGCCGTGTCACAGTCGGCGCGGCGGCGGGACACAGCATCTCCGAAGTAGCTATGATGTGGAGATTTTCCCGTACGACCATTTAGCGAGAGTAGCGTGAATATCAGGAATCCGGTAAGGCATCAAATCTCCGACATGACCGAGCGAGGTGGCGCAGTGGTTAGCACACTGTACTCGCTTTCAGGAGGACGACGGTTCAATCCCACGTTCTGTCATCCTGATTTAGGTTTTCCGTAATTTCCCTAAATCGCTCCAGGCAAATGCCGGGATGGTTTCTTTCAATAGGAACCGTCGACTTCCTTCCCCATCCTTCCCTAATCTGATGAGACCGATGACATCGCTGTCTGGTCTCCTCCCTCAAAACAACCCCTACTCTTCGACATTGCTGCTGCCAGAAAAAATCCTGCAAGAAAGGGACCAACGACTATTGAAGCGAATCGTTCAATGTGACAGAAGTGCAGCCCTTCCGCAAATTGCTGCAGATTTTAAAGGTGGGCCATCAAAAAGTGTCAGCGTACGATCCATTCCGCGAAACATCATCGATATGGTTTTTCGGAAACGACGGCCTACTCGTGTAAGCTTGATAACTGCACGACACAAAGCTTTACGCCTCACCTGAGCCCTAGACACCTACAATGGACTATTGATAACTGGAAACACGTTGCTTGATCGGACGAGTATAGAGCGGATGAACGTGTACGGGTATGGAGACATGTGAAGACAACCTCATGTATCCATGAACCCTGTATGTCAGTAGGGGACTGTCAAGCTGGTGGAGACACTGTAATGGTGTGGGGCGTGTGCAGTTTGATTGATGTGGGATCCCTGATACCTCTATATACGACTCTGACAGGTGAAATGTACGTAAGCATGTTGTCAGAACACCTGCATCCATTCATGCCCATTGTGCATTCCGACGGACTTGGGCAATTCCATCAGGACAATGAGACACCCCACATTGCTACAGAGTGGTTCCAGGAACACACTTCTGAGTTTAAACACTTCTGCTGGCTACCAGACTCTCCAGACATGAGTATTATTGAGCAAATCTGGGATGCCGTGCAATGTGCTGTTCAGATCTCCACGCCCTTGTACTCTTACGAAGTTATGGACAACCCTGTAGGATTCATGGTGTCAGTTCCCTCCAGTACTACTTCAGACATTAGTCGTGTCCATGCCACGTCGTGTTGCGGCACTTCTGCGGGGCCATACACTATAGTAGGCAGGTATTCCAGTTTCTTTGGCTCTTTTTAAAAAATTAAAAACAACTGTGTACAAGTTTTCTATTAAAATCGGCTACAAGAAAGGAACTGCTGTTCCGTGTTCTGTGCTGTGCAATGCTGGGAAAATGTACTTTCGTTTTCTTTCTCGCAGTCGCTTTTAACTGCAGCATCATTTTATTGGCAGCAGCGGATCATCGCGAGAAACAATCTTGAAGGCCCGGGTTCGATTTCTCGTTGCTTCGAAGATTTTTTCCGCTCAGGGACTGGGTGTCGCGTCGTCCTAATCATCGTTTCATTTGCATTGACGCGCATGTCGTCGAAGTGGCGTCAAATCGAAAGACTTGCACCAGGCGAACGGTCTATCCGACGGATTATGGTAATACTACCCGTTTGAAGATTAAAACTACAAGCAATAATGTAACTACAGAAAATGCCCGTTCCTGGCTGGATGAGGAGAGGGTGGTATGGTAGGTGGTCCGCAGATGCACACGTAGTTAAAATACAGTTTGTTACAGGAACCAGTTGAGTTCTTAACTTCAATTAGGTCTGAAGTTTGTGGTTAACAGCAATGCAGCAACGTGTACTAAGTCTTGAATCTTGTGCGTGTCCATATCACAACCATATACAATGACTAACGTTCCCTCATAGATGGCTAAGGTGCGAGGCGATGAATATCACTGTGGAAGACTGGATCACAATGCGACGTCTTAAGGTGCAATGCAATGCGAACTGCGTCCTGATGCAACGTACTGAGATATAAGTGAGAGACATCAGCGACATATACAGGTCGGTCGGCGGCGGCGACCTATATGCACGCTGCCCAGGGAGCGTTATCGGCGCATTCTCTGGCTGCGCATCTTGGTCTTCTCTTGTCATAGGCGCGTCTAGTTTAGCGCCTGCTCTGCAAAGTTTCCTAGTGTCGGCTAGTGCCATGGCGAAGACGTACGCCAAGACATATTGATTTCGAACAGAGTGCTTTTACCATGGTGAATTGCATGCGTCTTTTCAGTAACTTCTACCGCACAGTATCTGAAAGCTAAACTATATATTGTTAAGGCATAGTAGGTTCAAACAGACTTTTTCCCATGACAAGTTGTGTATTGCCCAACCACGAACTAGTAGTTCAGAAAACCAGCCATGGTCTTTCCACACAATACCCCCCAAAAAAATTCTTTATATTCTAAAGTTTCGTAATTGTAAAATAGAAGACAATAAAATCCCAAAACGGAAACAAAGAAGTCTTTTCATTCATATTCCTCATATTATTTACCAGGACGTTTAGTGCGGGCTAAGTCGCAACGAAGAGCCGAATTTATGGCCTAACGCAATTCCCTAGGATACTCTAGATTAGGACGTACATCCAATTCCAATACAAAACTTCCTGGCAGATTAAAACTGTGTGCCGGACCGAGACTAGAACTCGGGACCTTTGCCTTTCGCGGGCAAGTGCTCTACCAACTGAGCTACCCAAGCACGACTCACGCCCCGTCCTCACAGCTTTACTTCTGCCAGTATGGTAGAGCACTTGCCCGCGAAAGGCAAAGGTCCCGAGTTCGAGTCTCGGTCCGGCACACAGTTTTAATCTGCCAGGAAGTTTCATATCAGCGCACACTCCGCTGCAGAGTGAAAATCTCATTCAGGAATTCCAATACATATTTAGCAATTTCTGGATTCGCTAGTAACAAATAAATGGACGTTAAAAGAATTTGCCAGTTGTGGAATAATGCAGTCCTTCACAAAATTTACATTCTGTAAGGTCTCACCATGAGAGCCTGTGCCATTATTTCATTTATGGAAACGTCTTTATCACTAATTATTTTTTAGTTATTCCACCGTTTAGCCAACTGAGGACGAATAAGTTTTAGCGCTTTATTAGTTTTCCTTTCTATCATTAGTGAATGTTTCTACATACAGACAGCAGATTTAAAACACACTTTCATTACGGAACCGGGATTCAGAACAGCCACACCTACATTACAACTCAATGACGGCACCGTAACAACACAGGGTCTGTCCATATAGACGGGCCCATGGTTGCGTTCTCGGGCAAGTGACACTTACATACCTTGAACTCATTGCTCCCATCCCCTTCACCAAAATATAATGCGCTGCCACTGCCACTTTTAACGTACAACTGTTGTCTGGGATTTAACAATATCACATATAAAATTTTGAATACCGTAATAATTACCTTCTTAGATTAATGTGCAGCACATCGCTTTAGCATAACTTTCGAGACTAGTAATTTACACTGTGTAAAATCGTCCGTTTTGTTGTCACCAGCTGGTATGATCTGCCTGTGAATGGACGCTGCAGCCTGTCTTTCTGCAACCTCATACATGTGGGCTAGCTTTCAAGCAAGCAACTGACAAGTGTCCTATCTGAAAGATAACATGTAACTTCCTAGCAATCCGTTTTACACTATTTTGGTGCTATTTTATTTTCCAAAAATAGTCTGCGGAACTTGCAAATTGGTAAATATAAAAATAAAAGTGCTTTCAGGAAAATATTCCTTGGTGGGGTGAGGTTGGAGGGGTGGTCATGACAGTCATCCATGGTTCCCCTCCCCCTCCCCTTCCGTCTCACTCCTTCTTGGAGTCGCGCTTCGGGAGACAGGGAATGTACAGGTTGTTTGACAATTCCTATTACAGGCTTCTAGTGGATCTAAAGAAGAAATAGTCGATAATGTTTTGATAAGAGTTCATGTCAGTAAATGTACGTTTGGATCGCTTGAATATAAAATAAATTTGAAGATCCGACCACTTTCAAATCTCCAAGATATATATATATATATATATATATATATATATATATATATATATATATATATAGCGTAGACAATGAGTTCTGATCTGTGTGCTGTATAGAAAACAATGGCATGGGCGATGTTTCGAGCAGTCGTCGTAAGATTGGCTTGTAAGAAACGAAGCCGAGAGTGCGACACGTCTGTGGAGAACCAAAAAGAACCCTCTAAATTGCGAACGTAGCCGTAGTTCTCAGTCGTTGTTATAGCCAGACGAAAATGGTACGTGGGGCGCAGTCTGTGTGAGTACCGTGAAGTTGGCAATTTGTAAGTTATTCGATCTGGAAACTTATTTTATAGTTTACAGACTTTATCTAATAAATCTCCTACACAACTTCTAAAAGTCTACAATAAGAATTATGAAATGCCTGTATAATACGGTACCCAGCAGGAGACAAATCAATCAAAAGCATCTTTGCCGAAATGTTGCACTATCTGGATGACACCAACTGGCTGAATACCTGAGAACATTTCAAAATCAACATACTGGTACATGCCCATAACGATTCTCGGCCCAAAACACCATTTGGTATGAGTGGGAGGGAGAATTTCGAGGCCCTATACGTTGATGGAACTGAGGTCCAAAAGTGGAGTCTGCTACAGTGAATCCCCTTGATTACAAAAGGCACACAGATTTTTACAGAATTGATGGGTTGCAGGAAGACCTGTACCTCTATTGAATTTATGAGGCCCCCCATGAACCATGGACCTTGCCGCTGGTGGGGAGGCTTGCGTGCCTCAGCGATACAGATGGCCGTACCGTAGGTGCAACCACAACGGAGGGGTATCTGTTGAGAGGCCAGACAAACATGTGGTTCCTGAAGAGGGGCAGCAGCCTTTTCAGTAGTTGCAGGGGCAACAGTCTGGATGATTGACTGATCTGGCCTTGTAACATTAACCAAAACGGCCTTGCTGTGCTGGTACTGCGAACGGCTGAAAGCAAGGGGAAACTACAGCCGTAATTTTTCCCGAGGACATGCAGCTCTACTGTATGATTAAATGATGATGGCGTCCTCTTGGGTAAAATATTCCGGAGGTAAAATAGTCCCCCATTCGGATCTCCGGGCGGGGACTACTCAGGAGGACGTCGTTATCAGGAGAAAGAAAACTGGCGTTCTACGGATCGGAGCGTGGAATGTCAGATCCCTTAATCGGGCAGGTAGGTTAGAAAATTTAAGAAGGGAAATGGATAGGTTAAAGTTAGATATAGTGGGAATTAGTGAAGTTCGGTGGCAGGAGGAACAAGACTTTTGGTCAGGTGATTACAGGGTTATAAATACAAAATCAAATAGGGGTAATGCAGGAGTAGGTTTAATAATGAATAAAAAAATAGCAGTGCGGGTTAGCTACTACAAACAGCATAGTGAACGCATTATTGTGGCCAAGATAGACACAAAGCCCATGCCGACTACAATAGTACAAGTTTATATGCCAACTACCTCTGCAGATGATGAAGAAATAGATGAAATGTATGACGAGATAAAAGAAATTATTCAGGTAGTGAAGGGAGACGAAAATTTAATAGTCATGGGTGACTGGAATTCGTCAGTAGGAAAAGGGAGAGAAGGAAACATAGTAGGTGAATATGGATTGGGGGGAAGGAATGAAAGAGGAAGCCGCCTTGTAGAATTTTGCACAGAGCATAACTTAATCATAGCCAACACTTGGTTCAAGAATCATAAAAGAAGGTTGTATACCTGGAAGAATCCTGGAGATACTAGTAGGTATCAGATAGATTATATAATGGTAAGACAGAGATTTAGGAACCAGGTTTTAAATTGTAAGACATTTCCTGGGGCAGATGTGGATTCTGACCACAATCTATTGGTTATGAACTGCAGATTGAAACTGAAGAAACTGCAAAAAGGTGGGAATTTAAGGAGATGGGACCTGGATAAACTGAAAGAACCAGAGGTTGTAGAGAGTTTCAGGGAGAGCATAAGGGAACAATTGACAGGAATGGGGGAAAGAAATACAGTAGAAGAAGAATGGGTAGCTCTGAGGGATGAAGTAGTGAAGGCAGCAGAGGATCAAGTAGGTAAAAAGACGAGGGCTAATAGAAATCCTTGGGTAACAGAAGAAATATTGAATTTAATTGATGAAAGGAGAAAATACAAAAATGCAGGAAATGAAGCAGGCAAAAAGGAATACAGACGTCTCAAAAATGATATCGACAGGAAGTGCAAAATGGCTAAGCAGGGATGGCTAGAGGACAAATGTAAGGATGTAGAGGCTTGTCTCACTAGGGGTAAGATAGATACTGCCTACAGGAAAATTAAAGAGACCTTTGGAGAGAAGAGAACCACTTGTATGAATATCAAGAGCTCAGATGGCAACCCAATTCTAAGCAAAGAAGGGAAGGCAGAAAGGTGGAAGGAGTATATAGAGGGTTTATACAAGGGCGATGTACTTGAGGACAATATTATGGAAATGGAAGAGGATGTAGATGAAGACGAAATGGGAGATAAGATACTGCGTGAAGAGTTTGACAGAGCACCGAAAGAACTGAGTCGAAACAAGGCCCCGGGAGTAGACAACATTCCATTTGAACTACTGATGGCCTCGGGAGAGCCAGTCATGACAAAACTCTACCATCTAGTGAGCACGATGTATGAGACAGGCGAAATACCCTCAGACTTCAAGAAGAATATAATAATTCCAATCCCAAAGAAAGCAGGTGTTGACAGATGTGAAAATTACCGAACTATCAGTTTAATAAGTCACAGCTGCAAAATACTAACGCGAATTCTTTACAGACGAATGGAAAAACTGGTAGAAGCTGACCTCGGGGAAGATCAGTTTGGATTCCGTAGAAATGTTGGAATACGTGAGGCAATACTGACCTTACGACTTATCTTAGAAGAAAGATTAAGAAAAGGCAAACCTACATTTCTAGCATTTGTAGACTTAGAGAAAGCTTTTGACAATGTTAACTGGAATACTCTCTTTCAAATTCTGAAGGTGGCAGGGGTAAAATACAGGGAGCGAAAGGCTATTTACAGTTTGTACAGAAACCAGATGGCAGTTATAAGAGTCGAGGGGCATGAAAGGGAAGCAGTGGTTGGGAAAGGAGTAAGACAGGGTTGTAGCCTCTCCCCGATGTTATTCAATCTGTATATTGAGCAAGCAGTAAAGGAAACAAAAGAAAAATTCGGAGTAGGTATTAAAATTCATGGAGAAGAAGTAAAAACTTTGAGGTTCGCCGATGACATAGTAATTCTGTCAGAGACAGCAAAGGACTTGGAAGAGCAGTTGAACGGAATGGACAGTGTCTTGAAAGGAGGATATAAGATGAACATCAACAAAAGCAAAACGAGGATAATGGAATGTAGTCAAATTAAGTCGGGTGATGCTGAGGGAATTAGATTAGGAAATGAGACACTTAAAGTAGTAAAGGAGTTTTGCTATTTAGGGAGTAAAATAACCGATGATGGTCGAAGTAGAGAGGACATAAAATGTAGACTGGCAATGGCAAGGAAAGCGTTTCTCAAGAAGAGGAATTTGTTAACATCGAGTATAGATTTAAGTGTCAGGAAGTCGTTTCTGAAAGTATTTGTGTGGAGTGTAGCCATGTATGGAAGTGAAACATGGACGATAACTAGTTTGGACAAGAAGAGAGTAGAAGCTTTCGAAATGTGGTGCTACAGAAGAATGCTGAAGATAAGGTGGGTAGATCACGTAACTAATGAGGGGGTATTGAATAGGATTGGGGAGAAGAGAAGTTTGTGGCATAACTTGACTAGAAGAAGGGATCGGTTGGTACGACATGTTTTGAGGCATCAAGGGATCACAAATTTAGCATTGGAGGGCAGTGTGGAGGGTAAAAATCGTAGAGGGAGACCAAGAGATGAATACACTAAGCAGATTCAGAAGGATGTAGGTTGCAGTAGATACTGGGAGATGAAGAAGCTTGCACAGGATAGAGTAGCATGGAGAGCTGCATCAAACCAGTCTCAGGACTGAAGACCACAACAACAACAACAACATGTTATGAGGTACCAAATCTAAACCCTGACTTTATTTGATTTACGTTAATGAGGTACCATATCTAAGCCCTGACTTTATTTGATTTACATTAATGAATCCCGGCATTGGGAATTTGCGGGGGAAGGGGTGAAGGTGATGTTTCATTGCCTGTTCACAGAGCAATTTTCTCTGTAATATGTTGGTTTGATACCCTGAGCATACAGGAACGGATAAGACATCGTGGGAATGAGTTCCCGATCTGCTTCCATTCCCAATGTGCCTCTCTTGCCCTTGAACAGACATAAACACCAGACTGGATGGTCCAGGATGTCCCTTTCTAGAGAATTAGAAGGAAATAGCTCTCTCGAGGGTACCAGGGCACATGGAAATCCAGGGAAGTGAAACTGCTCCTGTGGCCGGCTAGGAGGCTTATCCTGTCTGAAGGCTCAGTGGTAGGAAATGAGTGATAATAAACTGAAGTCAGGGAAATATAGAGTGAGATCGTGGCTTATCTCCTTCCCGCACACGACGAGCTGATGTAGCCCTCACATAGAGTACAATTGAACACTCTCCATTGATAAATGGCTTTCTCCTGCACCGAAAGGACGTATCAGTATGTGAAATGCATAAATCACCATTTTTTAATTTAGTCGTCGTATTTTCCGAACTAAGGGTTGGTCTCTGTCTTCCTCAGGACCTGCCCACTATTCCTAATATTCCTATTCTAGCGTCTGCGAGTACGGCGGCGCCCCGAGGAGATGTTCACTTCTCCCAGTGCTATGAAGAGGCACAGTGGTATTACTCTTGACTTCATATTGCGGAGAGCCATCAGGCATGATTTCTTGTCACGGGTGGTACTGAATAAGAGAACTGTTAATGGGACAATGGTACATCGCGTACATACTGAGACAGCATCGTGGTGCCATTTTTCAACAGCAAAATACTCGTTCAGAAGGAACAGGTCCCTGTATGAACTGTCTGCGAGATGCTGAGGTACTGCCATAGCTTCCAAGATCCCTAGATCTGTCCCCAATAGGACATATGTGGTACCAGCTCGGACATCAACTCCAGCGCCAGCACCCAGGATGTCAAGAACTAGTCACAACAGTTGTGAGCAACTTTACCTCAGAAGAGGATACAAGGGCTTTGTGAGTCCCTTCCGAGCCAAATCGATACACTCGTTTAGCCTAGAAAAAGATGCATCGTCATACTGAGAAGTGGACTCATACTGCCAAGTTCTCTGTAAATTTGACGCTATTTTGTAATCACGGGTTCATTGCCATGAGG
The DNA here is from genome assembly GCF_023864275.1 of Schistocerca cancellata. NCBI lineage: Eukaryota > Metazoa > Arthropoda > Insecta > Orthoptera > Acrididae > Schistocerca > Schistocerca cancellata. The sequence goes on from NC_064626.1 coordinate 1,014,804,061, forward strand.
CAATAACCAAACTGCCTTCAATTAATTGCATAGATGCAACATACCTCCATGATCTTTTAAGCAAATCACGAACGACGGAAAACAGAAACAAATGACGATATTTTGTAATCACTGCAATAACATTGAACACTCTGTCAACCCCTGAAATTTCGTGTCCTCCGCACCCCCCCCCCCCCCCTCCATTTTCCGGGTACTTTATTTTTTTAACATGTCATTGTTTTATAACGGCTTTTATTAACAGTTAATAAAGGATATTAATTTTCGGTATGAGTTCGCGATCATTTCGAATATTTCCTGGATCAAATCGCATAGCTCGCTTAATATATTATGGCGGTTTGGCTATTGCCATTATGGTACCGGAACTGAGAACGTGTGATTTATTGATTAAATATGTAGTAAGTTGTCGTTGCCCTTTTTTTGTATTCCTTAATTTTATCCACTTCCATAATAAATTAGTATTTTGCCTAAATATTTACCCAAAAATTTTGTTCAGTGACACTTCTTTTCCTGTTAGCCTGATGGTTCACTGAAGATTCATTACGGCTTCTGGTACCGAACGGATCATGTCGAGTGTAGCAGCGCTGACTCGCATCCACACAACTTTCCCCTGGGCTCTCCAGCTTCTTGGACCATTCATTCCGCGTGACTCATCCTCTGCCTTCTTTGTCCAGCGCCCTTTGTTTCAATTCTTTTGTTCACAGAGCCTTTTGTTGAGATTTCACAAGCAGATGCTTATGGAGGACTAATTATCTGTGATTCAAAGTTTTATAAATGCAGATTCGTCGGAATATATTTAAGTCTTTGGCTAATATCTGGCACATATCCCTCCAACATTCTCCCCTCCCATTCCCATTGTTACCAGATCTAATTTCTCCGTTCAGCTCGTATTGGCATGCTGCGTTGCTAAAGCAGATAGTAGCTGAGATTTTGTGGCTATTGTCTTTCACGGTGATACAGATGAAGTTTATTCACAGAAACCCTATGGCTTCAGCGAAGATTTGAGAAAGGCACAGTGACATATTTACGTAGCCCTCTTGAGTTGCAGATAATATCCGGCTTAGAAAATGCATTTAGATGTGACTGTCCTGCAGAAGTAGTCTCGAATGAATTTCTCTCAGTATATAGGCTGTGTCACCTAACGTTACCGCTGGATAAATTTCGTAAACCACATCAAATACTGACAAATCGATTCCACAGACCGAACGTGAGGAGAGGGGATAGAGTAATTGGTTAATACAAACCATAAAAAATGCATGGAAGTATGTTTTTTAACACAAACCTACGTTTTTTTAAAATGGAATCACGTTAGTTTTGTTAGCACATCTGAACATATAAACAAATATGTAATCAGTGCCGTTTGTTGCATTGTAAAATGTTAATTACATCCGGAGATATTGTAACCTAAAGTTGACGTTTGAGTACCACTGTTCGATCGTGTGTATCGGAGAGCACCGAATTACGTAGGGATCCAAAGGGAACGGTGATGGACCTTAGGTACAGAAGAGACTGGAACAACACAATACGTCCACATGCTAACACCTTTTTATTGGTCTTTTTCATTGACGCACATGTACATTACCATGAGGGATGAGGTACACGTACACACGTGGTTGCCGTTTTCAATTACGGAGTGGAATAGAGTGTGTCCCGACATGTCAGGCCAATAGATGTTCAATGTGGTGGCCATCATTTGCTGCACACAATTGCAATCTCTGGCGTAATGAATTTCGTACACGCCGCAGTACATCTGGTGTAATGTCACCGCAGGCTGCCACAATACGTTGTTTCATATCCTCTGGGGTTGTAGGCACATCATGGTACACATTCTCCTTTAACGTACCCCACAGAAAGAAGTCCAGAGGTGTAAGATCAGGAGAACGGGCTGGCCAATTTATGCGTCCGCCAAGTCCTATGAAACGCCCGTCGAACATCCTGTCAAGGGTCAGCCTAGTGTTAATTGCGGAATGTGCAGGTGCACCATCATGCTGATACCACATACGTCAACGCGTTTCCACTTCGTAATTGAAAACGGAAACCACGTGTGTTCGTGTGTTCGTTTACCTCACCCCTCATGGTAATGTACATGTGCGTCAGTGAAAAAGACCAATAAAAAGGTGTTACCATGTGGACGTAATGTGCTGTTTCAGTCTCTTCTGTACCTTAGGTCCATCACCGTTCCCTTTGGATCCCTACGTAATTCGGTGCTCTCCGATACACACGATCGAACAGCGGAGGAGTGGTACTCAAGCGTCAACTTAAGGTTACAATATCTCCGGATGTAATTAACATTTTACAATGCAACAAACGGCACTGATTACATATTTGTTTATATGTTCAGATGTGCTAACAAAACTAACGGGGTTCCATTTAAAAAAACGTAGGTTTGTGTTAAAAAACATACTTCCGTGCATTTTTGTATGGTTTGTATTAACCAATTACACTATCCCCTCTCCTCACGTTCGGTCTGTGGAACCGATTGTCAGTATTTGATGTGGTTTACGAAATATATCCAGCGCTATCGTTAGGTGACTCACCCTGTATTGTAGAAAACAAGATCTTACAAAAGTTCGAAAATTTTAAATTTATTATTAATTTACAGTTGAGTGTTGATAATTATTATGAATTAATAAGTTATATATTCTTATATGTTTTAGTAAAATTCTGCAATCAGAGATCACTTGAAAGTTTATACCTAGTTCGTTCAGTTTTGACAAAGCATACACAAGAATAACGTGATACCTTCTAGATCACAGCACAGGGACGGGAAAAGATGATCGCCATGGCATTGATGATGGAAAAAGCTCTAATCATCTGTAGCTACTTGTGGACGTCACGGGTGGTGCCAGTGATTGAGGGAAATCGTCGAATACCTATCGTTGGCAGACTAATGTGCAACATATTCTGAGCTTTACAGTTCTGATCATTTAGTTCATTGATAATCGCGATGGGATTGCACTTCACACGTGTGCTTGCCTGTATATTAGAATATATAACACAGTTACCTGGTTGTGACACAGTACTGACTGCCACAGTTTCATGTGCACTGCACATATGGGATACCACTTTACGAGCTGTACATGGTTGTAGATTGTTATTGTTGTGCTTATCGCTAGGAATTTCGTACACTAGGCGAGCAACAACGCCGGTCGCTGTGGCCGAGCGGTTCTAGGAGTTTCACTCCGGAACCACGAGGCTGCTACGGTCGTAGGTTCGAATCCTGCCTTGGGCGTGGAAATTTGTGATGTCCTTAGGTTAGTTAGGTTTAAGTAGTTCTAAGTCTAGGGGACTGACGACCTCAGATGTTAAGCCACATAGCGCTTCGAGCCATTTGAGCCATTTTAAGTAACTGCACATGATATTGTCTTATTTGTCTTCATAACAGACATAGGCATTTCTTCACACATACTTCTTACTTGGTTACTAATGTCATTTTTCTAGGCTGCAGTACAACCGTGCGGTTACTACTCTCACGATATGGCACAGATGTTTTACGTTTTTTGTAGCTTTCTAATTTTTCGCAAGTCATGCATGACGCAAGTTAAGATACCTTGACGTACTCACTTGATTACTTTCATTCTTCGACGAGTAACCATTGTGTTTGCTACACAACATTTGTCAGCATTATAGTATTAGTATTGTAAGTTCTTCCTTTCTTACAATGTTTTGATCGTATATGACGGATGTTTGTTTTTATGCGTTTACACTTCTACACCTCTATTATGTGATTATGTTGTTCAGATTGCAGACCTTCACCTATAATTAAGTCTCTGTCGGTCCATTACGCCTAGGGGACATCGGCTGGTACGTATTTCTCAATTCAATAATCTTTACCAACAGCCGTATACTTTAGATAATTTTATTTTATTTCGAAAGCAACCAGTTTAGGCAATTCATTTTGCCATCTTCAGGCCCAATATGATTTTTTCTGTTCAACGAACTTATTGTATTGCAGCATAAAACTGGATACCGTGAATCCTAATCGTTGTGCAACTGATTCATACGAAAGGGTGTCGCCCATCTAATCTTCAGCCTCCTTCTGTAACACCACATTTCAAAAGCTTCTGTTCTCTTCTTGTCTAAACTGTTTATCGTCCATGCTTCGCTTCCATACGTAGCTACACTCGATGCAAATACTTTCATAAAAGATTTCCTGACACTTATATCTAACCTCGGTGTTAACAAATTTCTCTTTTTCAGAAACGGTTTCCTTGCCATTGCCAGTCTACATTTTATATCCTCTCTACTTCGTCTGTCATCAGTATTATTCTGTTGAAATAACAGATCTCATCTACTATTATAAGTGTCTCATACAATAATCTAATTCCTTCAGCATCAACTGATGTAATTCGACTACATTCCATTTATCCTCGTTTTACTTTTGTTGATGATCAGCCTATATTCTCCTTTGAAGACGGTGTCCATTCCGTTCAACTGATCTTCCAAGTCATTCACTGTCTCTGATCGAATCATAGTGTCATCAGCAAACCTCAAAATTTTTATTTTTTCTCCATCGACTTCTCTCTACTGCAAATTGTTTCCTGCACTGCTTGCTCGATATACAGACTGAATAACGTCGTGGATAGGATGCAACCGTGTTTCACTCCCTTCTCAAGCACTGCTTCCCTTTCATTTCCCTCGACCCTTATTACTGCCATCTGGTTTCTGTACAAATTGTAAATAGGCCTTCGCTCCGTGTATTTTATCCCTACCACCCTTAGAATTTGAAAGAGTATACAATAGTGAATATTGTCAAAACCTTTCTCTGAGTCTACCAATTCTAGAAACATAGGGTTGCCTTTCCTTAACCTATATTCTATGAGAAGTCGTAGGGTCAATATTGCCTCTCGTGTTTCTACATTTCTCCAGAATCCAAACTGATCTTCACTGGGGTCGGCTTCTTCCAGTTGTTCCATTCGTCTGTAAAGAATTCGTATTAGTTTTTGCAGCTGTGACTTATTAAACTAACTGTTCGGTAATTTTCACACTTGTCAGCATTTGCTTTCTTCTTGAAATCTGAGGATATTTCCCCTGTCTTGTGCATCTTGCTCACCAGATAGAAGAATTTTGTCACGTTCTCTCAAGGCGATCAGTAGCTCTAACGGAATGTGGTCTACTCCAGGGGCCTTGTTCCACCTTAGGTCTTTCAGTGCTATGTTAAATACTATACGCAATATCATATCTCCCTTCTCATATTCATCAATATTCTCTTCCATTTCCATAATATTGCCCTCAAGTACGTCTCCCTTATATAGACTCCTGCACCTTTCAGCTCTCCCTTCTTTTATTACGTCTGGTTTTCTATCTGACCTCTTGATATTCAAATAGGTGGTTCTCCATACTCCAAAAGTCTCTCTAATTTTCCCATACGTGGCATCTACCTCTTCCATAGTGATATATGTTTCTAAATTATTTTTGTCTGTTCTCCAGCATTTCCTGCTTAGCCATTTTGCACTTAGTGTCAATCTCATTTTTAAACGTTTGTATTCCCTTTCTCCTGTTTCATTTATTGCATTTTTATATTTTCTCCTTTCATCAATGCGGAAATACAATGAAGGAATAGATATGCTTGAAATTCTTTGAGGCTATGGATACTGCAATAATAAATAGTTCAGTCGAAGAGGAATGAACATCCCTGAGAAGGGCAATCAGATAAGCTGGAAAGAAGAACGTAGGTAAAAGGAAGGTAACTGCGAGGATCCATGGGTAACAGAAGAAATACTTTAATTGAACGACGAAAGAAGTAAGTCCGAAAACATTAAATGAAAGTCAGGAATACAGCAATACATGTCATTCGGGAATGAAGTAATGAACAAGTGCAGGGAAGCTAAGGCACAATTACTGTAGATAAAATGTGAAGAAATCGAAAAACAAAAATTACCAGGTGCGAGTAGGACTCGCGGACTGAGGGTCGCGTTAAACTTAATTATGATATATAGACAGTTAATCCACTCTGGGAATCGAGGATTTCGATGATTTTTACATCTTATCTGTATTGATACTGGAAAGATATCAGTCACAGTGATTCCAAGACTTTTGAGAATGTTTTAATTTCAAGGTCGAAGTCAGATAGCGAACGAAAAACGAATTTTTTTTTCGTGTGGTATAACTCCTCATTAACAATTATCTGATTCTTTTCTTTACTTACATTGTGAAATCCTTAGTCTCGGCAAATTTGATGATCCTAGACCAGCGAGAAGTTCCCTCTAGTAATTGATGAGTCACTTAACGAATATACAAATTTGTGACTTAAATGGCGTATCTTTTGACTGCATTGACTTAGAAGCTAATGTCTATTGTACCACCAATGGAACACATACCTTACTGTGTGACGTAAATTTCAACTTGTACACCCACCGTTCATGAGAAAAACGGGTCTTAGCAGACGGAGGGGCAGGCAAACAGTCTGATAAAAAATGACAAAAACAGTTTTTTCCTGTGACAAAACTACAAATTATAAATTTCTGGATTTTTTCTTTTGGTTACACTGTGAAACTTTCCTTCTTGGCGAATTTCGTGATTCGAGGTTAACCAGAATTACTTTGTAGGTTTAGGAGAGAGACTTTGCAAGTATAAAAATATGTGACATATTGTCTGTATCATTTGTTGACATTGACTTAAATGCTTACATTCGTTACACCATTAATGGACTACAGACATTAGTATGTAACGTAAAGTTCAACTTGATACGTCTACTAGTTCCTGAGAAAAGGGGTTTTGAACAGTCGAACAGCCAAATAAACGGACAACAAAATGATCCAATAGAGTTTCGTTTTTACCAATTGAGGTACAAAATCCTGAAAGAAATGGTTGCTGAAAGGACTGAATCAGCGTATAGAAAAGTCAGAACAATATCCGGTGAAAGTTTAAAAAAAGAACGGTAACATTAAGAGCGCAATGGGAATTATACTGTTAAATGCGGAGGAGAGAACGGATGGGTGGAAAGTGTAGACTTAAGGCCTCTGTGAGGGAGATAAGCTGTATAACGATGTAACAGAAGAAGAAACAGGAGTCAACAGGGAAGAAATAAGGAATTTAGTATTAGAGGCAGAATTTTAAAGAGCTTTTTAAGACGTAAGATGAAATAAGGCAGAAGGGATCATGTTGTGTACATAGTTCCGCGTAGTCCGCGCGTACACAACTTTCCCACTAGAGCGCGCCCCGCTAAGCACAACAGCGCAGACCCAGCGCTCGTCCGTCTCCGCACTACGAGATGGCGCTGCCATAGAGATGAACCAAATTCTGCTTCCGCCGATCCGCGTATTAATATGTAACGCAGCCGATGAGATTGCTGCTAACGTAGAACCTTTTCTCCTCACGGATCACGCTCGCGCAGTGATACATGAACGCGCGAGGTAGTATAATGAGTGTACAGACCTCCGATCAGTCAGTCTGCATTAGTTTGTACCAGTCTGTACGAGTTCTACATTTGTCTGTACCAGTCTATAGTCAAGTCTCAGTCTGCGCCTAATTATATTACCATATTCCTGCACATGGCCATGAAGATTAATGTATAGACACTTTTGTCAAGTATCAGAGATATATGTGGGAATAAGATTAACGTACCAATACCAAAGGAACTTCAGATTGTCAATTGTAAATAGCATCCAGAACCAAGTTAAATAATTTTTATGCTTGTTATTATTTTAATAAATGTGTGTGAAAATTAATCAGGTTCTGTTTAAAGTTGGTCACCGTCAATCTGCTACTCTAAGCGTTCAATTGGCATTTCTATCGTCTGACCTAACGGCAGAAGATAAACACACCACCATAAGACCACGAGACATAATACTGACACTCGTCTACTTCGTTAGAGCGACAAATCAAATAATCTGATGGTGTGTGTACTGAAGGTCTTACAGTACGCACACCACAGATCAATAACACTCCATTGGAATTTCTAAAATCATTGGGGATGTTGCAACAAAACGACTATTCATGTTGGTGTATAGAATGTATGAGACTAGAAATATACATCAGACTTCCGGAAAATCATCTTCATGATTCCAAAGATCACAAGAGCCGAAAGTGCGGGAGTGACCGCACAAACAGCTTCAGAGCTCATGCATCCAAGGTGACGACAAGAAAAATATGCAGACGAATGGAAAAGAAAACTGTGGGACTTTTAGACGACGATTAATTTGGAGTTAGGAAAGGTAAAGCCACCAGAGATGCAGTTCTGACGTTGCGACTGATATTGGAACCAAGAGTGAAAAAAATCAAGACACGTTCGTAGTATTTGTCGACCTGGAAAAAGCGTTCGGCAATGTAAAATGGTAGAAGCTGTCGAAATTCTCAGAAAAATGGGGGTAGGCCACAGGGAGAGACAGGTGATATATAATTTGTTCAAGAACCACGAGGGAACAATAAGAGTGGGAGAACAAGAACGGATGAAAAATGGTGTAAGGTGTTGATATAGAGTTTCACCGCTTCTGATAAGTCTATACATCGATGAAGTAATGAAGTAGTGAGGAAATCAAAGAAATGTTAAAGGGTGGAATTAAAATTAAAGTTATCAGTGATAAGATTCGCTGATGACATTGCTATTCTCAATGAAAGCGAAGAAGTTTTACAGGATCTGTTGAATAGAATGAACAGCCAAATGAGTACAGAATATGGATTGAGAGTAAGTCGAAGGAAGACAAAAGTAATGAGGAGTAGCAAAAATGAGATTAGCGATAAACTTAACACCAAATTTGGTGATAATGAAATAGATGAAGCTAAGGAATTCTGCTACCACGGTAGGACAGACAGAGGAAGGAGGACATAAAAAGCAGACAAGTACTGCAAAAAATGGAGTTTCTGGCCAAGAGAAATCTACTAAAGTGCGCGTCATTTATGTTGGCGGCCGAGTTTAGGTTCGTTATGCGCATCTGACGTCACGAAACACAATCAGCCAATGAATAGAGAACGACGTTGCCACATCTCGACTGCAATGCAGAGCATGAACGAGTGTCTTCAGTTTTAGAAACGTTCAGTCATAAATAAAGTAATAGAACAAAAGCAATGTCTTGATAGCAGACATTCTTTTATATAAAGTTTGGAAAAAACATTCTTTATACCAATTGCTTCATATTCTATTAATTAATTAAACCAAACAAGCAATAAGACTCCTAATTCAGGCGATAGCAAGGAAAGGTGTTTGTACCACTCTCACGAACCGCTTTTTCGCAATAAATAACAGCGGTAATTGTTTATTTCCTATTGTACACTCCTGGAAATGGAAAAAAGAACACATTGCCACCGGTGTGTCAGACCCACCATACTTGCTCCGGACACTGCGAGAGGGCTGTACAAGCAATGATCACACGCACGGCACAGCGGACACACCAGGAACCGCGGTGTTGGCCGTCGAATGGCGCTAGCTGCGCAGCATTTGTGCACCGCCGCCGTCAGTGTCAGCCAGTTTGCCGTGGCATACGGAGCTCCATCGCAGTCTTTAACACTGGTAGCATGCCGCGACAGCGTGGACGTAAACCGTATGTGCAGTTGACGGACTTTGAGCGAGGGCGTATAGTGGGCATGCGGGAGGCCGGGTGGACGTACCGCCGAATTGCTCAACACGTGGGGCGTGAGGTCTCCACAGTACATCGATGTTGTCGCCAGTGGTCGGCGGAAGGTGCACGTGCCCGTCGACCTGGGACCGGACCGCAGCGACGCACGGATGCACGCCAAGACCGTAGGATCCTACGCAGTGCCGTAGGGGACCGCACCGCCACTTCCCAGCAAATTAGGGACACTGTTGCTCCTGGGGTATCGGCGAGGACCATTCGCAACCGTCTCCATGAAGCTGGGCTACGGTCCCGCACACCGTTAGGCCGTCTTCCGCTCACGCCCCAACATCGTGCAGCCCGCCTCCAGTGGTGTCGCGACAGGCGTGAATGGAGGGACGAATGGAGACGTGTCGTCTTCAGCGATGAGAGTCGCTTCTACCTTGGTGCCAATGATGGTCGTATGCGTGTTTGGCGCCGTGCAGGTGAGCGCCACAATCAGGACTGCATACGACCGAGGCACACAGGGCCAACACCCGGCATCATGGTGTGGGGAGCGATCTCCTACACTGGCCGTACACCACTGGTGATCGTCGAGGGGACACTGAATAGTGCACGGTACATCCAAACCGTCATCGAACCCATCGTTCTACCATTCCTAGACCGGCAAGGGAACTTGCTGTTCCAACAGGACAATGCACGTCCGCATGTATCCCGTGCCACCCAACGTGCTCTAGAAGGTGTAAGTCAACTACCCTGGCCACCAAGATCTCCGGATCTGTCCCCCATTGAGCATGTTTGGAACTGGATGAAGCGCCGTCTCACGCAGTCTGCACGTCCAGCACGAACGCTGGTCCAACTGAGGCGCCAGGTGGAAATGGCATGGCAATCCGTTCCACAGGACTACATCCAGCATCTCTACGATCGTCTCCATGGGAGAATAGCAGCCTGCATTGCTGCGAAAGGTGGATATACACTGTACTAGTGCCGACATTGTGCATGCTCTGTTGCCTGTGTCTATGTGCCTGTGGTTCTGTCAGTGTGATCATGTGATGTATCTGACCCCAGGAATGTGTCAATAAAGTTTCCCCTTCCTGGGACAATGAATTCACGGTGTTCTTATTTCAATTTCCAGGAGTGTATTTCGACGAAGCGTGAGTAATTCATAGTCATACCAACAGTGTTTCAGTATTTTGCATGATTCCTTATAGTCCTCATTGCATGTTGTAGCCAGACGACGTGCGTTAGCGTAATGGTTAAGGTGTTGGGCTGCTACGCGAAAGGGTGTGAGTTCAAACCTTATGCGGTGCATAATATTTTCTTTATTTAAAACAATATCGAAGTGCCTTACTTCACGAATTATATTCGTTTGAATGCAATTTTTTGAAATTTCTAGTGCTTTGTCTCTTCATTAACCCTTTCGCTGCTGCAGACACGTGCTCCCTGCATTCCACGCTGTGCGCGATTTTGTCATCACTGCACTGCTCGCCTGTGCAGACACATGGTGTTCCCATTGCTTTGACACACTTATCATTCGATTCCACAAAACTATTTGGCCCAAAAATTTGATTTTTACACGTCTTCTTGACTGACACCTTCCCCCCATAAATGACTTAATTTTGTTTCGATGTTCAACGCAGTTATTATGCAGCATTAAATGTAGTAAACCATTGCACGAAATTTAGAAGAGTTTGCAGAGGTAGAAGACCATAGCGTATATTTTCCGTATGGTCGATCTTAGTTGCCACAATGTTGAGAATGAAATGTGGACAAGATACTTCAATCAAGGAAAGGTATGGCACATACACAATGGTATTCATGTTCTCTTTCTCGTTTTTGTTCCACAGTCGCAGTTTTACCAATGGTACTGAAATATATTCCTCTTCTGCAACTGTAATAAGGGACTTATTTAGACCAGACGCGTTTCTCTCTTTTGAAGCATCTTCAGTGGACAGTATTTTGTCTCCTCCATTGCCAAGTCACCTTTCGTAGTTTTGTGCTGCGGTAACACAATATTCAACGTTTGTGTTGGCAGATCAGTGTCTTAGCAAATAAATGATGTTTGTGTGTGCCACACACAAAAATTATATTTGACATAGCTCAGAGCACTTCACTGATAGACGGTATATTCAAGTCCTAATGTTTTTGTAAGTCCACAGTTTTGTTTAATGTATTTTGTCTACTTCCGTTTGATTGATTGAAGTGCTTTAAAATAAAGCCAAACGTGCTCAGTGTAAATAAAACTTTTGTTACAGTCGCGAAAGACGGAATATTTCTCAACACTACATACGACACCTATGTGGTACTTAAATGAGCTTTTGTTGTACAGTAAATTTTATATGAAATTTAGGTATCTTGTCCACATTTCATTCTCAACATTGTGGCAACTAAAATCGACCATACGGAAGTATACTCTATGGACTTTTACCTCTGCAAACTCTTCAAAATTTCGTGCAGTGGTTTACTATATTTAATGCTGCATAATAACTCCGTTGAACATCGAAACAAAATTAAGTCATTTATGGGGGGAAGGTATCAGTCAAGAAGATGTGTAAAAATCTAATTTTTGGGCCAAATAGTTTTCGTGGAATCGATTGATAAGTGTGTCAAAGCAATCGGAACACGATGTGTCTGCACAGGCGCGCAGTGCAGTGACAAAATCGCGCACAGCGCAGAATGCAGGGAGCACGTCTTTGTAGCAGCGAAAGGGTCAATGTGGCCGTGATGGCTTTACTTCATGAAATGCGCGCTTCCCCCTACATGTAAGCTTGCGAACTATGCTATACTATGGCGCTGCTTCTATTGGCGCGTGCGTCATGTGCAACTGGCAATGCAGCAATCTCCCGCGTCTGGGCGGGCATGCGCGAGCCGCCAAGATAAAAGAATTGAACTATAGTATCAGACGTATACCTTAATTTGAGAATGAAATTTCTGGTAATTTACGTTTGGAGCTGAACACTATATGGGAGTGAAATATGGACTGTGGGAAAGCTGGAACAGAAGAGAAACATAGCCATTGAGATGTGGTGCTACAGCAGACTGTTGAACATTAGGTCGACTGATAAGCTAAGGAATGAGGAAGTTTTCCGCATAATCGTCAAGGAAAGGAATATACGGAAAACACTGACAATAATGTGGAACATAATGTTAGATCATCTGCTAAGACATCAGGGAATAACTTCCATGGTACTGGAGGGAGCTGTAGAGGGTAAAACCTGTTGAAGAAGATAGAAGTCGAGCTAGATTCAGCAAAAAATAGACAATGTAGGGTGCAAGTGCTCCTGTGAGATGAAATAATAGTTTAAGAAGGATTCAAAAGAGTTGAAAGTTGCTCTGTCTTGGTTGTTTCGGAAATACAACAAAGAGGTCATTAGGATGCAGCCGTGAGTGAAGGCGAAAGGTACCCTAGATTTTTATGATGTTGCTGGAACATTTCCACTAAACAGTATAAAAACTGTGCTTTACAGTGGATGTCAACGTTGCAAATTTTCATACTTTGGATCATTCCGTAAAGCTTCCAAATACTGCATGGTGTGAAAGACCCCATTATTTAGGCTATATCATTTTACTTCAGGCACTGAATATCCTACACGTTTCCCATATACTCTGTAATTAAGTTAACGCACGGTTGCTGGACCTCAGCCAATAAAAAATGTTTAAAATTTCAAGTTTCCCATACTGTTCTATGTTCTTGTTATGGAGACGAAGTGGAATAGAATCATGTAATTCTCCATTTATAATGAAGCAACATAATCGACGTTGCTCGAATCAGTACCTTTCTCGTTATTTCTGATGACTGCGACAGAATATTACAGATATGCAGAAGGAAGTGGTAAATTATCTTATGATTGCGCGGTTTGACAACGTTATACAAAAACCTTATCCGCGATTCAGAAAGAAATTACCTGTATAAGGACATCAACGAGAATGAATTGCCATCAAAAGGGAGTAACAAACGAATAGCCTACTGAAATATTCTATTAAATAAGTAAACGCATACTTATTACAATTCAAGATTAATGTAGTAGATTAGAAATTTTATGTCTTCGATGTCTTGTTACATGAACTACAATTTCTTCGACTCTTTCATTAGTACAGTTACTTAAAGACTTTTTCGTGGCCTGCAGACAACACACCGCGAAGTTTCGCCAGTATTTTGAGATAATATGTAGGGTAATATGTAGGACATAAACAGCATTACGAAGTGAAACTATTCTGACTTCCATTTTCAGTTGCGATATTGTACATTAGGATATCAAACTACACAATAAAAATATTTACGAAGCTCTTCTTTACTAAGGGACAGGTATCACGGTGCTATTAACTTGTTACGGCGATACTTTCGTATATAACAGAGTTTCACAGATACGCGGTCGAGTCAATATCTACGTTTGATCCAAAATTTATGGAACCAAATTTCTTTAGGAAAATAAACAGAAAACTACAGGCTGTGTTCAGCTTCAAAATAAAAGATTTCTGCATTTTGCGGCAACATTGACAACATAAATTTCGTGACCTGCAGTTAAAAAGAAATACTACATATCACAGATGAAGTAAAGTGTTACTATTTTTGCCTCGATTGGAATATTTTCCGTTAAAAACGAGGCTCTAGCATTGTCACAGTGTTAATACTGGTAGTGGCATAGCCTTACGCGCAGTTTCGGAAACGAGAACGCCCACCATCACGAGCGCAACGACCGCAACTACTGTGCATATTGGCCTGCAGTACTTAATCTGACTTAGGAGTGTCCTTTAAATTTATTGGACATATTCTCCCACAAAGGTAAAGATAATAAATTACGATAATCCTGAACCATTTAGGTGTCCCATTAGCTATCTACAATACATCTCTCTGAGAGCCGAAACCACTAGACTGAATTCATAATGAAATGGTAAGTGAATCGCATGGCAAGTGCTGAAACCGTATCTAGTGCGACATGTGTGGGGACTAGTTCAGATGCTGCCAACAGCATCGATAGATTTCATTTCTGTTTACCTCTTAGAGACACTATGGAAGTTCTTAGCTGACTAGATAGAAGTAGGGTAAGATAGGCAGAAATGGGTGCTAGACCAATCGAGTCTATTTCACAAAATTTCCTCCAAAGTCTTACATACTAGGTAGCATTGGAAGTGCTGCAACAGAGCGGTGATTGTTGGAACTATGTTTATAAGTTAGAAATTGGAAAACAGTGCCCGGTGAGTGAAAATGTCTGTCGAAGACTGTGGTGTTTTTCGTGAGTTCTGAAAATATTCTAATTTCTAAAACAGCTTTGGATTCAAATTAATATATCTCTGACAATACGTTTAGTAATTTGTTAACTATTCGTTGCACAGTAAATCTACTTACTGGAGAAGAGGTCGTGATGTTACCAGCGCTTAAATTTGCTTGCGTAGGAAATATTCTGCCTTTCCTGTGAATTGCGTCATTACAATGTGGGCCAATAATAATGTTTCACTTTATTTGAATTATTGTATTGTTTTCGTTTTGTATTACACATGAGAGAATATAAAAGAAACACTGTTTCTTTGTGGCCCGTGGATGACAAACAAAATGAAATTATTGGTTACCGGAAGGGTAGAAGTCAGCGCCACCCTGCGGATTTGTTTGGTGTGCCGCATTGCTGCCTACAGAGGCGACTGCAAGATGAAAAAGATTCACCAGAAAAGGTAAAAGGTGGTCAACTAATATTCAGTAAGGGGCAAGAGAAAGAAATCGTTTCAAGTATCTTGACGTTATGTGTCTACGGCTTCCCTGCGGATTCAAATAACGTAAGGAGGGCTGCCTACGAGTTGGCAGAATCCGACAAAATAAAGCATACCGTTTCAGACGCCACCAAAGTTCCAGGTAAAGAGTGGCTAAATGAGTTCCGCGAACTAAACCTAAATTCATCTTTGAGAAAAGTGGAATTGTTTTCCTAGCCAGGCGCAGTGTTTTAATAAAGAGCGTGGCTCACTTCTTTTCCTTGTTGAGGAAATCTATGGAGGATCTTTATTTACTGGACTAACATCAGATGATTTATAATGTAAGTGGATCAGCTTGCCAAATGAACACCAAGTCCACAAGAGAAGTTTTGCTGAAAATGAAGCAAAGCTGTTTATGCACAGACTTCTGTAGGAAGAGGAGAACTCGTCACAATGTTAGCATTCGCTAGTGCCACAGAAAACTCTATCCCCTATATGGTCATATTTAAAAGCGACAAGTTTTCCAAATGCGTCCCTGATAACAATAACAGATTCCGGGTGGATTAAAATAAATGTATATGTCGTGTGAGTAGTGCCTCCCGTCGGGTTGACCGTTCGCCGGGTGCAAGTCTTTTGATTTGACGCCACTTCGGCGACTTGCGCGTCGATGGGGATGAAATGATGATCATTAGGACAACACAACACCCAGTCCCTGAGAGGAGAAAAATCTCCAACCCAGCCGGGTTGACATTCTATCGCGCTGACCACTTTTTTTTACCTTTTTTTTTAATCTCATTTTGTTCGCTTTTGTTCGTTGCATCTGCTCGTGGCGGACGTCGTAAGACACCCGTTTAAGTTCGTTGTTGGTCGATTAGCTCAGTTTTTTTATTACAGAGAGCTGCTAACCCTCTGACCGAACACGCTGACCACTCAGCTACCGGGGGCGGACGGGAGGACGAATGAAGAATCATTTCGCAAATGGCTGAAACATTTTCAATCTCACTGTGTTTCTGAGCACTGGAATTAATATTACTTGTGATTGGTCGTACGTCTCCCAAAACTTCACAAGAGCTCCAGTTTTGCGAAGAAAATAACATAAGTATAATACGGCTACAACCAAATGCCTCACCGCCTGCAGCCGTCAGACACGTCAATTTTTATGCCACTAAACTCGTATTACGACAATGAATTATGAAGGAGCAGGGAAAACCAGCAAACGCACATTTGGAAACATATTCGAGGCTGAACAGATGACAACACCAGCGACTGCAGAAAATGGGTTGTGTTCAACTGGGGTTTTTCCGTTGAATGAAGACGCAGAATCTGAATATGAGTTTTTGCTGGTTAGTACGTCGTCGAGCAAAGAAAACACAGCAAAGGAAACTGAATGTCAGCCTGCGTCTCCTGACGCTAGTCCAGTTCATGAGACGGCAAAGTCTGCTGCTTCATCCCGCGATTTGTTGTCGTCTCCAAAAACAACTTCAGCAAAACCTTTCGCCAGGAAACAGATGGTACTTGTTCTTACATCACCAGAAAATATAAAGGCAACAAAAAAACTGAAAAAGAAAAGAAAAATGACTTCCCAGACGACTGTTTAAAGGAACAGCGGGCTACGAACAGACAACACCTACGGCATGAATCATCCGAGTCAGGTTCATCAGAATCCTTCGAAGAAACAAATGAAAACAATTACACCTCTTGTAAACTGCCCAAGATTAAATACGGCAGTCCAACATCGGTGAAACTTGGTGACTGGATTCAGTGTCAAGGCAACGGCAGAAAATAGTTCCATGAGAAATGCGTTGGAGCAGTGGGAAATAAGAGTTTTATTTGTGGAAATTGTGTTGCTATTTTATTATGCTGTTTACATTTCGTACTGACGCTATTCGGCGGATGTACGACCCGAAGAAGGCGAATAGGGCCTTGCAGCTAATTCTTCAGACTAATTTTGTGAAACTGTGAACTACATTTAATTAGTGTCATATACTGAGGTGACAAGACATGGGATAGCGATATGCACATAAACAGATGTGGATAGTACCGCGTGTACAAGGTGTAAAAGGGCAGTGCATTGGTGGAGCTGTCATTTGTACCCAGGTGACTCACGCGACAAGGTTTCCGCCGTGATTATGGCCTCACGACGGGAGTTACCTGACTTTACACGCGGGTTGGTGGTTGGAGTTACACACAAGGGACATTCGGCAATCCTAAGGAAATTCAGTATTACAAGATCCACAGTGTCAAAAGTATGCTGAAATTACCGGATTTCAGGCATGACATCTCAGCCTCGGACAAAGCAGTGGTCGACGGTCTTCAAGATCGTGAGCAGCGGTGTTCGCGCAGTCTGTGCTAACACACAAGTAGCAATGCGTAAAATAACCACAGACATCAATGTGGGACCTATGACAAACGCATCCGTTTCGAGACTGCGGCGAAATTTGGCATTAATGGGCTGTGGCGCCAGCCGACCGACGCGAGTGCAATTGCTAACTGCACGACTTCGCCTACAGCGCCTCTCCTGGGTTCGTGACCACATCAGCTGAAACCTAAACAACTGGAAAACCATCGCCTGGTCAGATAAGTCCTAGTTTAGCTGGTAAGAAATGATGGCGCGATTCGAGTGTGGTACAGACCCCATAAAGCCATGGAACTAAGTTGTAAACAAGGCACTCTGCGTGCTGTTGGTGGCTCCGTAATGGTATGCACTGTGTTTACGTGAGATGGATTGGGTCTTCTGCTCCAACTAAACCGATCATTCACTGGAAATAGCTATGTTAGGCTACATGGAGAACATTTGCAGCCTTTCTTGGACTACATGTTCCCAAACAACGACGGGAATGGATGACAGTGTGATATGCCACCTAGCTCAATTGTTCGCTGTTGGTTTGAAGAGCATTCTGGATTTTTCGAGCGAATGATTTGGCCACCCATCGAACATTTGGAAATTGGAAACTTGTCGTAAGGTGTTACGAGACCAAACTGCTGAGGTCATCAGTCCCTAAACTTACGCACTACTTAATCTAACCTAAACTAACTTACTCTAAGGATAACACACACTCCCATGCCCGAGGCAGAACTCGAACCTCCGACGGGGGGAGCCGCGCGGACCATGACAAGGCGCGTAGACCGCGCGGATAGCCCGCGCGGCCATCGAACATTTAGGAGACATCATTGAGAGGTCATTTTCTGCACAAAATTCTACACTGGCAACTCTTTCGCAATTATGGATGACTGTAGAGGGAGCATGGCTCAATATATCTTCCAACGACGTGTTCAGTCATTGCCACGTCGAGTTGCTGCACTACGGCGGTCAAAAGGAGGTCCCACGACTTTTGCCACATTAGTGTACGTTAGAAGTTGTAGGGAAAAATGACACTGTTCTTAAGTATTTACAATGAAAATTTGTTCTTGTGAAAATATATCTTATATTTAGACTTTCGCGTATTTTGAGCCGATTCAGCCGACCTCATCTACGTAGCTACTTTTTACATGAGCAAATAATGAAAATAGGCGATTGCGTACCATTGTACCAATACCACCTTGCATTACATACCGTACGTCCGTGAGAACGCTCAGTAATACATGTCTTTCCCAACATGTAAGTATAGGTTGAAATCAGGGCCGCACCACCTATAGAAAGGTAACCAGACCAAAGCGCAAAATGTTAATCAACCCTTGAAAGAACACACTGGTAGCTTTGGGGCACCGTATATGATCTACAGAGTGGTCCACAGGTGTGAAACCTCCCATAGAAAACGATAATGCGTAAATAAACACAAGTTTAAAACCTATGAATCTATGTTACCAACTCAGCGGCCATTTTCGAATCCGCCATCTTGGATTTATCTCATAATTTTCAAATGGAAAGGGATCATCCGACTTTTCAAATAGATAGAGAATTACAAGAGAAAATGATGCCTCTTATTTGAGTAAAGCTTTATTCATTTCAGAGCTATGACTGATGTTTCATCCCTACGTATGACATGAAAACTGACATGAAAACTGTCTGCGTTAACTTAGTCCAAACTCACTGAGATCGTCTTGACATCTGAAGTGAGAGAGAGAGAGATATGAAGTAACAGCAGCACGTTATCTGCAGTTGTCAAACTAAGAACTCTTACCGTCGCTTCCCTCTGAATTCGGGAATTTTCCAAATTTCTTTCAGCAGGACAGCGTCGCCCATACTTAAGGGCAAGCTGTCCTTGCATACGTGCTGGAAAGTGAAATGTGGCCTACAGGATAAAGGAGTGGAATAGACTGACTGAGTTCGGTTTAAAAGTACAACATTTATCGATTTGTTGATGACGTATTATGTAAGTAGCGTTACGCGTAAATAAATTTGATTTGTTTTTAACAACAAGTGCAATTCATTAAATTGATTTAAATTGAACAGCGTGCTTCATGGGCTAAATATTACTTAGGAAGCAGTAAAAAAGGAATGATAAGACATTTGTTTTAATTTAGCACCGTGTTCCATATCATACAGCGTGGGACAAGAAGCCGGAGCCAGGACGTTTAGAGGTTCACTGAGACAAAATGAATCAAAATGTGATAAGCACGAAGTTAAACCCAATTTAAAAATTGAGGAATTAAACACAATTACGAATGAAGCCTGTACATTTTCCACTGAAACTACCGTTGCATACACTATGGTACTCGAACGTCAGTTCACTGGACATACAAGACACAGGAAATACCTCAAACAGCTCATTGTTATACGCAGAAAACAATAGTACCTTCTGATACTAATAAGTGCTGTACTGCTACAGTCGACCAGCATAACGGTAGTGCTAATCATAACATACAAAACATAACGAGTTAAATACCCACTGACAACATGCACTCGTTCTAGGTATGTAAAATCATACAGAAACCGTAGGCAGCTGTGGGCTATCAGTCTGTCTGACGTACATGACGCAGTATCAACTCCATAAGGAAGAGCTTGCGGTACCTCAAGACTGCTCATTTCCGAAGGCCCACAATAGCTCCGTAACAAGGTACAGGATGTGATGCCAACCTAGAATACTAAGTCGAAATAGTGCCACACTCGGCACGCTGGTTTCGAAATAGTGCCACACTGGGAACGCGGGATATCCAGTTTCCCGGGAGATGGATAGATCATAGAGATCCGATGAGTTGGAAACCAAGTTCCCTTGATTTAGGTTCATTATATTCCTATCTGTGTGGACATCTGAAAGCAACCGCCAGGAAATGAAAACACGATGTGACAACAATGTCCGTAATGATGCTAACCGACAGGGACTCATGACAAGTGTCACTTTTTGTCAGTGGTAGTCGGTTTCTACCACGACAGGAATTGATGTTGTCAGTGAATGCGTGTCCATCTAATCAAATTTCCAAGCGAACGCTGCAAAGGGATCTGTATGCAGCGGAAATTTGGAGTTGGGCTCCTCGCGAAACGCCATTGCTTACAACGGAACATAAGGCTGCACTTCAACTAGACGGGCCTGTGGTGTGGTTCTTCCTTTTTCGAACGGTACAGGATGTCAAGTACATCGACGTCTATATGTGAAGAGGGTGATTTCAGGCTGGAGGTGGCTTTGTGATATTTTTGGGTTGTTTACCGTACTGCGACTAGAGCCCACTCATTCAGAGAATCATGAAACTGTGAACAAGTGTTGCCCTTTCTTCTACATCTTCTGGTATAATGCGTATCAGGAAACCGCGAGATCGCACGGTCGAATCCCGGTCAGCCCACAGAAGAAACATTCTAGTATGCTGTTAACCTGACTTTCACCTCTCAATGATGTGAAGACTCGCCTACAAGGACATGTGTTTCGGGTTCCACATTAAACCGTACGTTACTTTTCCCAGTAGAGCTTCTAGGGCATTATTATTATCATTACTATTGTTTTTATTATTAAAAATTCTGTGGAGACTCCCAGGATGAAAACTGCCGATTCATAAGTATCCTATCGCTCGTAAAATGGACAGCTAAAATCCTGTCTTAATATGATATAAAATATCTGGGTCTCTTTCGGACTGTTAACAGTCTTTTTAAGAATCATGAAACGATCGAGTATCATTGGAAGACACATGCACACACTAGACAGTTTCAGGAAGAACATATAGTAGCAAGGCACAGATTTATAAACCACATAAAAAACTGAAAAATAGATGCAGGAGTAGATGTGGTCTGTGACTGTAATTAATTGGTTACGGTCAGTACTGAAGAAACTGGAACAAGGTAGGAAATTAAGTTGAGATAACCAGAGATATCGTTTTCAAAGGGATCATTAACCAACGATTGACTAACACAAGCGAAAAGGTTAGAGACGAAATTCTGAGTGCTGCAAACGATCAAATAGGCAAAAAGACAAGACGCAGCAGAAATCCTTGGATAACGCTCGAGCTACTGAATTTATTTACGACGAGAGAAAATATCAAAAATCAGCAAAATACTGCAAGCATAGGGGAATACAAATGTCCAAGGAATAATATCGACAGAAAGTACAAAATGGTTAAGCTGGAGTGGCTAGAAGATGTGTGGAAGTAAGTCTGCACTAGCACAGCGAGTAAAGTATTGATTTATTCTCAAGTCACTTGGTCAAGGTCAGTCCAACAGAGCCATGAGACACAAAGAGACTGCACCATATACTTATTTAAAATTTAAATCTGTATATATCATTTCAAAACTTGGTCAGATTATGTAGGGCTATGAATATGTTAAGTATTGTGAATCTCTACACAACTTACCGATTAGTTACGTAAAAAATCCACTTTTTGTAAAATTCTAAGAAGTGCGCAATATTAAACACAGAAACTTCTACTTTTGCAGTTAGATGCAGTTTATCATATTTAAAAAATCTGGTAGAAGTTTACTTTTTGAGTTACAATAGTTTTCTCGAAAGATTATAAGCTATAGTAGTAAATTTACAGAATTCGACTTCTGGAATTACGTCCAGTTCATCATGAAAACATATGGAAGCAGATTCCACGAAGATGCCTCGTATACGTTTTTAATTATTAAGAAAAAAACAATTTTTGTACCTAAATTCTGTAAAACGAATTAGATTAACTAATCTTTTTCATTAAAATACAGAGCCAAGATGACACTGCACTACATTCATTACATGCAATACTGAAGATGTACCAAGTTTCAGATAACATCTTAAAGCTTCAAGACACAAAAGACAAAAACAGAGACAGTTCAGAGGCCTCCATCTGCCATCTTTTTCTAGAACACATATGAAGTACAGAGATGGTTATAGAAAAAATTTAGATCGTAGTTAGTCTTCAACTAACACGAATATCAATAATTTTGTAATCCTAAATTCAGCTGGGTGGACGCTGCTGCCAACCCTAAAAGCAGTTTCGAAGCAAGCGTTCCCTTCGCCGTCCGCGCCAAGCGTTTACAAATAACGAAGTGTGTGCACCTGGCAGGTTATTCGATCGTTGTTGGTCTTACGGGTATCTGCTCCGCTCTGCCGTGAATCTGTTCGCCTCCGCTTACGCTACGCGTGGCATTAATAATGGATGACATTATTCTGTTCCAGTTGAGTGATGTATCACGTACGACAGGGGAAACTGTGTGTAAGTGAATTTACTTAGGTTAAGAATTTATCTGGAAAATACGTGTTTCGTTCTCCGTCGTCTGTTTTGTGTACTGCCCGCTATAATATAGAATACGGCGCGGTAAGTGTTAGAGATTATTCTCCAGTTTTAAGCTGAGCGTTAACTTCTCGTAAATCGGAAAAAAGATTATAAAACATCTCTGGACTATTTAGAGTGCTGAGTATGATAGACGAGCCTTAATGATATTCATACTTATCCTTGTAAATGTGCCCATTGATCATAATTTACTGTTTCGTTAAATGACTGAAAGCTTTTATTCATCATCGTGGTTCCTCAGACCTGTGCATTGTTTTTAGAAAGTTACAACATTCTGTTTCACTCTAGGCGAAGTGAGAAGCGCACTTGTGGAATGGAGACTACGGACAGTATATTTTCCATCGTTTTCTGGCTAATCACACATACAGTTTTCAGGCCCTTGTGAAAGGCTGTGGTATCTACAAATTGCACAAGAGAGCCAAACATTTCAACGTTCAGAATTAAGGAACGAAAACATCAAAATTTATCCGCCGTCCCACAGAGACAAATTTATAGCGGTGCAAGCACGTATGACTAGTAGAATGATAGATGCTACATATAGCAGAACAAGCACGTATGACTAGTAGAATGATAGATGCTACATATAGCAGAACTTAAGACCTTTAGAGTAAAAGAGCAGCAGCTCAGATAGGAAACCGGTATGGTATTAAGCGAGGAAGTTGAAGGTGAAGAGAGGCAAGAATATATAAAAGAGCTCTAAAAGAAAAATGTACTTGAAAACAAAAATTAAAATAATGCGTATGTTTAACGAATGTTAGAGAATGTACATGAAGCTGTAATAAAGAAAGTGGAAGATTGCCTGCAACTTGTACAGAAACCAGACTGTAATACGTAATACAAGACATAAAAAGCAGTAGTTGGTAAGGGTATCAGGCACGATTGCAGTCGATTCCAAATATTAATCAATCTGTACACATAGCAACCTGTAAAAGGAAACCAGAGAGATATATGAAAACGCACTTAAAGTTCTGGGAGGAGTTTGCTAATGACACGGTAATTCTGTCAGAGAAAACAAACGACGTTGAAGGGTTGCTGAAGGAATTGATGGAGTTTCGAAAACGATTATAAGATGAACATCAACAAAAGTAAACCAAGGGCAATGGAATGTAGGGAGTTTCATCAAGTGATATTGACGGATTTAGGAAATGCGACACTTTTGCTACTTGGAGAGCAAAATAATTTCCTGTTGCCAAAGCAAAGAGGATATAAAATGCATACTGACAATAGCAAAGAAAGAATTACTGAAAAAAGTAGTTACATCAAATTTAATCTAAATGTTAGGAAGCCTTTCGTAAAGATATTTATAGAAAGTGTAGGTTTGTGGGAAAGCAAAACGTGTGCGATAAACATTTCACACAGGAAGAGAACAGAAACTTTTGAGGTGTGTTGCTACAGAAGAATGTCGAAAATTAGATGGGTAGATCGCGTAACTAATGGGAAGGTGCTGTATCGAACTAGGGTATGAAGAAGTTTATGACACCACATGACTGAAATATGGGATGGATGACAGGACACAGTCTGAGGCATCAATACATCGTCAGTTTGTTAATGGGACTAAGTGGGAAACATAAAGTTGTAGAGCGCGACCAGGATTCGAATGCAGTAGGCAGGTTCAGACGGTTTTAGAGAGCAGCAATTGTGCTGAGATGAAGAAATCATCAGGATCCAACTATGTTGCAAAGTGTGGGTACATGCAGCAGTGATAGAATAGTGACAAGATTCATCTAAAGCTTACGGTTCATGAAGATGGAAGAATGTAATACATCTCAAATTATATGAAACTTTCTTAACTTAACCAAGATGGCCAATAGCAAGACAATTCATGTTTGCACTGTAAATAATTGCGATGTCGAATCAGTTGACTATTAACTAACTAAACTCCCCTGAACAGGCCACAGAGACCCATAGGGTACTGACTGGCGGCCATGTCATCCTCAGCCGACAGGCGTCACTGGATGCGGATGTGGAGGGGCATGTGGTCAGCTCACCTTTCTCCTGGCCTTATGTCAGTTCCCGAGACCGGAGCCACTACTTCTCAATCACGTAGCTCCTCCGTTTGCCTCACAAGGGCTGAGTGCACCCCACTTGCCAACAGCGCTCGGCAGATCGTATGGTCACCAATCCAAGTACTAGCCCAGAGCGACAGCGCTTAACTGCGGTGATCTGACGGGTACCGGTATTACCACTGTGCCAAGTCCATTGGCTCGAGTTAGTCAGTAATTACAATTTATTTTTGCTCTGTAAGTTGACAGCCGTGGTACAACACTTATGTTTTACAAGCATTGTATTTCTTGTGAATTCGATGTTTTGGTTCACTGAATAGCTGTTTTCACAGTTAATTTAGAGCATTTTTTAGGAGTGGCCCATTGTCCTTCTGTAGTAGTAGTAGTAGTGGTAGTAGTAGTAGCTTTATTCATCCGTAGATCTCTTTTTACAAAGATTGAAAGGTGGCTACACTGAGCCACAGCGCCAGAAATCGCGCCAGAGAGTATTGTTCCGCCGCCTCCACTGGCAGTGATTATTGAGACGCAGCGACAGGCAGTTCTTGCCGAGAAGTTGTGGTGGACACTGCTTGTAGCTGAAGTTGGAGTGAGATGGGGTAGTAGTGAGTGTTTGTTCCATGTTTTATGCAGCTATTTGATGGGAGAGATAGCAGATGTTATTCTAATGGAGACATTGTAATGATCAGAGTGCATTTCGTCAATATAAATTAAGGTAACAAACTACTTTTATTTTTCTCTCTCATTATTTCAGTGACCTAAATAATGCGTCATTACAGGTTCAGTCAACAAAGCATCTGGCTTGTGTTCTTGAATTAGAGTGTAATTCTGGGTTTCTTGAGCAATTATAGTATTTCTAATTTTTTTCCTATCACGTCAGTATAAATGGTATTTAAAATTTCTTGTCTTGTTGAAGAAGAACCGTGCCAGATGTGTCCGTTGAGTCACACTCCCACACACAGAACAGTTATACTTGTGCTTTGCTTTCGTAGGTTTTATAGTTGCTGGGGACTTAATTAATTAATTGTGTTAACGAAAATTTTCATTTCATTCTTTGTTGTTGTTCTATGCAGTCAGATTGCGTAATAAAACTAGTCAGGGCCAGCCGTTTACGAGACTTGCGTAATCGGACTTACAGCTACTAAAAATATTTGCATTCATATTTATTTTAATTAAGCCCCCATGCACGTGGCGACCGCTGCTTCGGATCGTCCCTTGGAATCTTCTGATTGTAAAAATAGTAGACAGTAGTAATGTTGTAGTAAATTGTAGTTTAGTAATTGTAGTCTATATTGCATGTGTAGATTTGGTAATTGTCGTTCTTCTAATGGTATTTTTCAAAATTTATTTTTTTTGTTGTCTTGTATACGCGTTTGACAATTTAGTGCAATTATTTCAATTGTTCGTCAATCGTGTTTGAGGGAAACATTTCGTGTGAATGTCATTGTGTGTAATTTTCATATAGTGACGAGTTTTGTATATTTTGTAAATGATTACGCGATCAATGAAAAAGGCAAAAATGATGAATAGTGAGAATGACGAAATTGTTGATATGGCGAACTCGCCAACACAGGAGAACAGTGTGATGAATAATGAAGTTGAAAACAATTTAATAAGTCGGGAAAATAGTCCGGAACCATTTCAAAATTTTTCTCATTCAGAAAATTCACAGAATACGAGATTGACGATAGAAGATTCTGGAATAGTATCGAACACCGATAGCTTTACAGCTATGCAGAAGGAAGTTAGTTTTGTGGGAAATAATAGGGGCGAAAAGAATTTCGAACCGGCTGATATGGAGCAGTTGATGAGTGCAATATTAAATTTGGGATCACAGTTACGATCTGAATTAAAAACAGATAGGGAAACAATGGAAATACGGTTAGACTCACTGGGATCACAGTTACGGTCTGAATTAAAAACAGATAGGGAAACAATGGAAAAACGGTTAGACTCACTGGGATCACAAATGGGAACAATGGAAACACGGTTAGACTCACGAATAGGGACATGTTTCAAAAATATGAAAGATGAGTTAAAGAAAGAAATCAGAGAAGAAGTACAACCGATTTTGAACTCTAACAATAATAGGTTAATTGCAGTAGAGATTAGACAAAGGGAACAGGATAGAGAACAGGAAGAAAGAGATCGCGTGATAGTACTGAAATTTTCAGAGTTAAATTTACAACGTGCAAAAGATAAGGAAGAAATATTTGAGAGAATCGAGGAATCCGTACCAAATGACAGATTAAATAACCTAACACAACAGTATGAACAGTTAACTACTAAATGCGTTAATACTGAAACGCGAGTCGCGACACTTACGGAAGACGTAAATAAACAGAAAGAACAAATTGGTGACTTATCGGAAAGAGTGGAGGAGATTTCAGATAAATTGACAAATCTTAGTTTAAATGGGGACAGAGATTCAGATGATACAGCACCATTGCCATTTGCAGAAACCGAAGAGTACCAGAACATAAATAAGCATGTTGAACATCAGGGAAAATTTAATGAACGCGTTGAAAGGGAAGTGGAGGCATTAGAAAAGCAAGTCAAACAAACTGAAAGCAAAATCGTAGGAAAGGACGATAGAAGAAATTTGGAATCACCGATAGCAGCGGGTTTTGAAGAAAGTAATTTATTTCACTTACGAGATGCAACAAGAGAGCGCCAGGCGCGCGAACTTGACAATAATCGACATTCGTACTGGGACAGACGCGGTAGGTCTTTGTCGCCACGAGGCGAAAACTTTGACTATAAACACTTTTTCACTGTTCGGAAATTTAAGATCTTCCGCAATTATAAGAATGACATACATCCATGTTCATGGTTAGATCAATTTATGTACGCACTCCCGCCAAATTTGCCACTAAGTCACAAACTGAAATTAATGTGCAGCTATTAAAGTCCTCAGGGGATTCACTACTCTAAGTGAATATGTGCCATAGCGAGCATAGGGCCCCGAGCTGTAGTGGTGCTATTTCTCTTTTAGTTTTCTGTACCGCTGCCTACTCTTTCACTATTCTTTGCATCTATCGAAACAACTCTTCAACTATCAATCTATCTAGAGAGCGTGTAAAAAATAACCGGATATGACTATTTTACCCAAAAGTGATTTCGGAAATTACCGTTTCGACTTACTGTATCTTCGGCAGCATTCATTCGCAGCTTAAATGAAATTTTACCTGTTTATCTTCGTGACAATATTACTTCATATGTTGACGACATTCTTATTGCTAAACATTCTTGGAGTGAGCACAACAAAATTTTGGATTCATTATTACGTATTTTTGCAAGAGTTGGCATTACAGTGAACTTAGAAAAATCCGAATTTGGTCGTTCTCAGGTGAAATTTCTCGGTCACATTATTTCTACAGAAGGTATTCTTCCTGATCCAGAAAAATTAGACGCTATTCGTAATTATGCTGTTCCTACCACAAAACGTGATGTTCATAGTTTTCTTGGTGTCTGTAATTTTCTTAGACGCTTTGTTAGATTGGACGATTTGGCCACACCTCGTTTATGTGAACTATCTGGAAAGAAATCTAATTGGTGTTGGGATGAGGAAGCTCAGTCAGAATTTGAACAACTTCGTGATGCTTTAGTTGGTGCTCCACTTCTTTCACACCCGGATTTATCTAAAGATTTTTGTTTGGCAACGGACTCATCATACAAAGGCCTAGGTGCACATTTATTTCAAGAGATAGAAGAAAACGGCGTTGTAGTACAAAGGACTATTGCATTTGGAAGTCGTGTTCTTTCTAAATCAGAAAATAATTATTCGATTACGGAACTTGAAGCTTTGGCTGTTGTTTGGGCTTTTACAAAATTTCGGACATTCTTGTTTGGCAGACATACTAAGGTTTACACCGATCATCGAGCTCTGGAATTTCTTGTTTATATACAGGGTTCTTCAAATATTGTTGCTGATGCTTTATCACGTGCACCTATGGGTTTGAAACAAAGTGCTGAAGAGGCCTGCAAGGAAAACAATTATTGTTTGATGTATATTCAAGGTGTTGCGTTTGAGAACTTTATTTCGTCTTCGCTCCAGGACATCGCTAAGGAGCAAAATAAGGATCCAATCTGGAAGGACATTAAGGAGAAGTGGAAGAGAAAGGAAAGCGTAGCGATTAGACAGCATTATTTAGTTCGCAATGACATTCTTTTTAAACGAAAATCGGTCGACAGCTCTGTTTGGTTAGTTTGTGTTCCTGATGAGTGGGTTAATAAGCTGATTTGGTATACGCATTTCAGTTATGCACACTTTGGTCCCAGAAAATGCTTTCATAAATTACGAGAAAATTGCTACTTCAATAATATGGAAAAACGTATTCGATTTGTTCTTGCCAAATGCAAATTATGTCAAAAGGCTAAGCCGCCGACAGTTTCTCACAGAGCACCGTTGTTTCCTATCATTCCAGCAAAATTAAAGGACATGGCTGCAGTTGATTTGTTCGGTCCAGTGGTTCGATCTACTAATGGTTTTGCGTACATTTTCGTAGCAGTGAAGTTGACATCAAAATATGTGTGTTTTACACCGTTACGCAAAGCAACAGCTCGTTCAGTATCTAATGCTTTCATCAAACATTTTCTTAAAGAAGTGGGTCATGTTGATAAGGTTATATCAGATAATGGATCACAGTTTCGTTCTAAAATTTGGCTTCGTACTCTACAGCGTCGTAAAATTAAACCAATTTTCATTTCACTTTTTCACCCTCAATCTAACGCTTCAGAGAGATGGATGAAGGAAATCAATAAATTGTGTCGTCTTTATTGTCATCAGAATCACAGAACGTGGGATCAGTATCTTCATATTTTTCAAAACATTCTGAATGAACTCCCTAATGATTCAACTTCTTTACCGCCTATACTGATATTAAAAAACAAAGCACCGACAAATCGCATTTCTGAAATCGTTCCTTTTCCGCCTTCACGGAAACTGCGGCATTCTGAAGTTGTCAACCTGGCTCTACAAAATACTGCATCTGCGGCTGCTAGAAGAGAGACATCAGCTAAGCGTCCTGGTCGTTGAAAAATCTTGTCAGTTGGTCAGAAGGTGTTAATTAAGGCTCATCGTTTGTCTCACAAAGGAAAAGGCTTGTGTCGGAAATTTTTTCCGCTTTATAACGGTCCATATAGAATTCGCAAAATTATTCATGATAACACTGTCGAAGTAGAAACTCTTAAATCACGACGCTCTAAGGGAATACATCATATATCTAACGTTAAAATTTTTGTGGAATGATATACTTTTGAAAAATGTTTGTAGAATGACATACTTTTGAGAAACTAACAGTTGTATGTAAACACACAGAGAGTACAAGGATACCACGCTGTGTTTTGGCGGCGGCATATACTCAAAGCAACAGTCAAGTCTGCACGCCGCACAAGGCAGTCGTTGACCGCAAACAATCACTTCCTACGTCACGCGCCTACAGCTGATCGAGCGCTCAGTGCGAATGCACTGACAGCCGTAAATAAATACACAGTCTAATTTCTCCTACTAAATTCAGTATAAAGCTATAGTGACTTGATGAATTCTGTTATTAACATTCAGTATTTTTCAGGATACGGTTCTATAAAATATTTAAGAACTTCAGGTAAATTCTGTGCGTGTCCGACGTTAAGACGACTTGCTATCGAGAAAATTTCAGGAAAAATGTCATTTCGAAGAAGAAAGTAATAAACTAAAAAGGTAATTATTAATTGAGTTTATTTTTCAGGTAACATATTTCCACTTAGGTACGTACTTTAGACGTAATTTGCTGCTCGCGATTACGTGATTCATACTTTGTGCTAAATTTCATGTTCTATGAAATTACTTGTGAAGCGACGTGCTTGCGTACGTTAACTGATTTTGACAATGATTATTAATGAACTGGATTGTTACTTGTGTATATTATGCATCGCTTGGCTGCACTGCTTTTTCACTGATGTCATATTTTTAATTATGTGCCTGCTGTGCCTATTTATTTAAATTATAATTGTCACCTGATTAATTGTGCTGATGTGGTTAGGTATGTAAGTTATACTTTGTGATTTATCTGCTTGCGCCTTCATCTTTACTTATTAAGATTACATATGAACATTTATTTGCTTATGCTAAAGACCTGTTTAGTACGTAAGATATATGTTTACTGCTATGCGTATGGATTGCATATTTACACATTTCTGCTTGTTGTCATAACTATACTTTAATTTGGTATATATAAATGCTGATATACTGTGTATGAACATAGAGTTTAGGTTACACTATGGTATTAGTTACAGATTGTTCGCTTGGCAGAGCCTCGTTGTAAGAATTGTGCTGCATCCACTTGTTGACATTCTGTTCACTACTGGTATATTTACTCGCTATTGCTTGCTTTGCTTACGCTCAGTGCCTTATAGTTTTAAGATAGGAAAATGAACTGCTATAATTCGACGAACGACATTAGTACAAGAAACTTCATAGGAGTCACATGAGCTGGAGGTTTTATGGAATCTGTATAAATTTGTGCTATTAGAAAGGAAGCTAACGACATGAAATACCAACACAGTTATTACACTGCATTTTTCGTGAGCAATTGAAATAGGAAGTGACACTTGACACAAGAAATACTCCACATGTTTGCTTCTGTTTGCCATAATTCTTGAAGTGGTGTACACACTGTGAAATATTAGGATCATTCACACTCCGTAATCGTACTTAATTACTGAGAGTTATTCGAACTAAGTCTGTTAGAGGTCATGTATGCATTCTTTGTTTATAATTCATAATGAGTAGAAGATTTTGGTCAGATGGATTACACAGAGGTTGTGTGTTGACAGTGTGTCTTCGGATTGTATGGGATGAGGAGGTTTGCATTAGGATTTTATCTGTACTTGATCGAGGAGACTGACTAGAGGAAAGAGTTGTTATGGAAGTGAAATGATACTGGCAATAAGGTTTATATGTATCGACGTATTGAAGAGGTATTATGGAGGTATTGAGATTATATGAAGTTGATTGGAGTTATGGTGTATAAGAGGTAAAATAAGTGAGGTGCATATTTTTTTTTTTTTTTTTTTTGTTGTTGGTCTATATGGAACAAGGAGGATGAAGATAGCAGACTAGAACACTAAAATGGAAGGAAGATTGTCTACACACACTTTGTTAAATCACTAAGCAGTATGTACTTTTTTTTTTTTTTGGAGAGAGGAAGTTGCATATCTTGGCACACTGACAGTTGTTCAGCAACCGTACATTTTGATCTGGCTTGGCAAACATTGGTCTTGACATGATGACTATGACGTTGACTTAACTATTATTGACTGTTATACATTGCTGTCACTACTACTTGATACACATGATGAACATGAAATTTTGACAGAAGTGGATTCACACAGTTAACACTATTCAATTACACAGTAGTACTTAATGTGGATGAAAGATGAGTGAGTGTGTTTTGTGTGTTTTCCTTTCCTAATCCTACCCACCTATCTCCTAAATATTATTTTATTTGTTTGTAGTGGCTTGCACTGACACCCATAAATATTATAGGTTTACTGATGTTTGTGTATTTGTAATAGTAATATGACAATTATCTGATATCATTTGTGTGTTTGTTATGATTTGTATGTTTAGTGTAAGAGCATTGTAAAAGCATTTGTATGTGCATTCAAACTATTGTTCATGCTTGAACTGTCTGATTAGTGATAGTAAATATTATGGACTGTTACTTGTACTTTTTCTACATGATTGGTGCCACTAGGACATGTTTAATTTCTGCTGATGAACTGTGTGATCAGTGATAGTGAATATTATGGACTGCTGTCTGCACCTACTCAACATTGCTGGGTGCCATTGATGAACTGCTTCTACTGAGAAATGTGACTTGTTGCTGTGTGTACCTCTGCAACATTGCTGGGTACCACAAATGGAACTGCTTCTACTGAAATGATGTTACTTCTTGCTGTCTGTACCTCTTCAACATTGCTGGGTACCACAGATGGAACTGCTTCTACTGAAATGATGTTACTTCTTGCTGTCTGCACGTACTCAACATTGCTGGGTGCCACTGATGAACTGCTTCTACTGAAATGATATCACCTGTTGGAGTCTGCACCTACTCAACATTGCTGGGTGCCACTGATGGACTGCTTCTACTGAAATGATGTCACCTGTTGGAGTCTGCACCTGTTCCACAATGCTGGGTGCCACTGATGGACTGCTTCTACTGAAATGATGTCACCTGATGGTGTCTGCACCTACTCAACATTGCTGGGTGCTACTGCTGGAACTGTCAACCACTTGTTATGAAAACATTTTATGTGAATATTTGTATCAACTGATTTTTTGTGTATTACTGTTTGTGAAAAGTTATAAGACTCTTACCTGCTCATATTCATCATTGCTGACGCTATCGATTGAATTGTGTAACCACATGATATTTCTGTAAACTATTATGTAAAGTCATATGTATGAAAGAATTTGTATTCCTTACTGTATTTTATATATTAGGCTATTGTAAGGTCAGTGCAAAGACAAAATTTTATCTAGTTATATGATACTTACGTATTAATATTATCTTTTATTTTTGTCTGTATTTTTTTTTTTTTTGACGAATTTGGTGGCATTTTCACCACCAAAGCTGGCAAAAATACCATCAAATTCTAGCCCGTGGAGGAAGGGCATATGAAAGGTGGCTACACTGAGGCACAGCGCCAGAAATCGCGCCAGAGAGTATTGTTCCGCCGCCTCCACTGGCAGTGATTATTGAGACGCAGCGACAGGCAGTTCTTGCCGAGAAGTTGTGGTGTACACTTCTTGTAGCTGAAGTTGGAGTGAGATGGGGTAGTAGTGAGTATTTGTTCCATGTTTTATGCAGCTATTTGATGGGAGAGATAGCAGATGTTATTCTAATGGAGACATTGTAATGATCAGAGTGCATTTCGTCAATATAAATTAAGGTAACAAACTACTTTTATTTTTCTCTCTCATTATTTCAGTGACCTAAATAATGCGTCATTACAGGTTCAGTCAACAAAGCATCTGGCTTGTGTTCTTGAATTAGAGTGTAATTCTGGGTTTCTTGAGCAATTATAGTATTTCTAATTTTTTTCCTATCACGTCAGTACAAATGGTATTTGAAATTTCTTGTCTTGTTGAAGAAGAACCGTGCCAGATGTGTACGTTGAGTCACACTCCCACACACAGAACAGTTATACTTGTGCTTTGGTTTCGTAGGTTTTATAGTTGCTGGGGACTTAATTAATTAATTGTGTTAACGAAAATTTTCATTTCATTCTTTGTTGTTGTTCTATGCAGTCAGATTGCGTAATAAAACTAGTCAGGGCCAGCCGTTTACGAGACTTGCGTAATCGGACTTATAGCTACTAAAAATATTTGCATTCATATTTATTTTAATTAAGCCCCCATGCAAGATATAGGACATGTCTAACTATCGTCTTCCTTTGAACTATTGAGGAGGACACTGTGAAATTCACAACTGTATTAAATGTTGAAACAAATCGAATTAACATACAGCTTACAATGTTGGTTATATAATACACTTGTCAATGTGCTTCCTTTTGTCTCTATTGGTGCGATCTTCTTCTTTTAATTTATCTTCGAATAGTAGCCAGCGTCAGTCCTCCAACTTTTATTTAAATGTGAATGTTTGCCAAATGTGTAATTTATATACTTTTTCGATCAAGACTCGGTTCTTACATTATGTAGAACGTTCAGTCGCTTCTTAATAAATGCGTATAAATAATACCTTCACAGTACATGCGCACAGAGTCGGAAAATTCATACGTGAATACCTTTTTACAATTACTAGATGAAATTTCTGTATAAGATGGATACACACTGCTAAATAACAAAGCTACAACAAAATAACAATGAAAACTGGGATAATCCATAACTCTTGACAGCTCTTAAGGCTATTCCCCCCCCCCCCCCCCCCCACGCACAACCCGTGTAGTATTAACGCGGTAACGAGAGGCTTTTTGTGAACACCATTTTGTGCGTTTTGTGACAACTGGCTGCTTTAACGAGGAAAATAATTAGTGTTATTTCTAACGGTTTCAGCTTATGTCATTTGTGACATTCCTTCCTCAGATTCACTGAACTATGTTTCACCCAGCGTACTTTTAACCAGATGTATGTTGAACCTTAACATAATTTTTTTCTCTCTTCTACCCTCATTTGCAATACAGCCAAGTGCTTGGGATTTCTCGACTTTTAGTCGATGCTTTTGGTCTATGGAATTACATATTTGTCAAAGTACAGCACGACATTGTAATTTGGAATATATTTTAGGCGAGAAATGAGAAATCTTGGGAATCTGCATCCTGCTGTCTCCTCGCCGGAGGCTCCTGTAGGATTTGCTTGGGGTATCTCAGGTCCTCCATTCTGTTAATGTATTTCCAGTTCTGCCTATTTTTCAAGATCTTCCCACTCGTGAATAACACATGCAGTCGCCGCCAAATGACTCCATTTATACTCTAAAGTCTTTCTTAGGGAATGGAAAACAAACTCCACTTTTGACTTACGTACATTAAAGCAGAGACTTTCATTATCATGAAAAATTTAAATCTATTCCTTCTGCAAATTATACGACTAAAACGGCAATGTACTGTGTCATATACGTGGGTTGTCCAGAAAGTAAGTTCCGATCGATCGCGAAATGGAAACCACTGGGAAAATCCGGTAAAGCTTTGCATAGATGTGCCGGGCAGTGTCGCTAGTACCCCCGTCGATCGTGTAACTTCGCTCTTTTCAGTTCTGAGTGAACAGTGAGCACGTAAAGATGTGTAGGGAATACCGTCTCCTGCCAAGTAGGTATGAGGGCCCAGTTAGATTTCGCCTGTGTCATGCAGCCCACATAACACAGCTGTCGAGCAGTTCCTTCTTCATGCCAATTCTCGGCCGCACACTGCAGGGGCAATGAAGACTTCCGATGAGAAGTGTTTGATCACCAACAATAGTGTCTGTAACTGCGTCCCCCTGAGTCTCATGTCTGCTCACAAGAACCGCTGGCTATGAAGACAGTTTTTCCACAGAAAACGAGCTGCAGACCAGTGCAGATAACTTGCCGAAAGCACAGGCGGTTGCTTTCTGTGACGAGGATATTGAAAAGTTGATACATCACTACGACAGCAGTCGAAGTTGGAGCGGTGACTTTGTAGACAAGTAGATGGAAGGGGTACCTAACGGTTGCTAATAAAACGTTTCTGGTTTTCACCGTGGTTTCCATTTCACGACCGGTCGGAACGTACTTTCTGGACAACCTTCGTATGTGAGGGAATGACCAAATATTGTTTTAAGTGTGCTTCTTTACCAATATAGTTAAAATAAGACACAAGCTCAGGAATCTGTCATTTACTGCAGTTTGATACCTTCCGCTTTGGAAGCTGCGAAT
This sequence comes from Schistocerca cancellata, assembly GCF_023864275.1. Lineage (NCBI taxonomy): Eukaryota > Metazoa > Arthropoda > Insecta > Orthoptera > Acrididae > Schistocerca > Schistocerca cancellata. The sequence goes on from NC_064626.1 coordinate 1,014,840,256, forward strand.
AAGTAGGTATCTTTTCTCTATGTGTTATATCACGAACAATTCGTCAAAAATATTGACTTTTGCAGTTGATCATCCGGTATGATCCTATGACATCAGCAAAGAGCAAGCAGTTACTGCAGCAACTTCAGCTGGGTTCTTCGTCGATTAACAGAGCTAGTTTACTCGTGTTCCAACTAGTCGTTAAGAAAATGTCATTTACTACACTCCTGTCCCACGCCCCTTTTTGTCTATACAAGATAATTCATATTAACTTTTAATAACTGCCGAAGCGGCGTAGATGAGGATTAGACAAGTAATTTAATGTACGACAAAGCGGATGAAGAAAGTTGAACATACAACGACAACAGATGACGCACCTCGGCACACGTGTAGCGGTTAGGCTTGCCGATCCTACCCTTGTCAGTACGGGGCAGTGCTGCACCTCCCCCCCCCCCCCCCTAGGCTACTCTTTGTGTGAATACCTTTCCTAAATGTGATCTATTGTAAATGTAGAAGTTACAAAATTGTTGTGTGTGCCTTAACCAAGCAAAGGCTGTCCTTGTTTTGATTTTCAGTCCTTCTGTCTCATCTTTCTTTGTTTTTCGGTGTTGATTTAGTAAAGAGAAAGTAGGTCATTCGGTCATTTACTGGTAGCGACACAGTTCATGAACTTATACTCATTAACTTGTGATGTAACACTCTAGGTTCTGTTTTGCTCTACTTTGCAATAAACAAGTGGAGACTCCAACACGGGTAAATAAAATAATAAAGATTACCTCACTGTAAACACTTAATTGTCTAATGCAGTGCAAAAATTGATGATTGTCAGAAACGAGACTCGAACCCTGAGCCCGACTCGCAAAGACACACATATCAGTCTGGAGCCATGATGAGGTGTACCACATCTATATACTCAAGCGCTGCACGTGCTCTGCGGTACGTCATCTGGTTACGCTACGTGTTAATATTTACTATCTTCTTCCCAGTGTTTGCGGCCTCTTGCGACTTATATTAGTTTACCTGTCTCACTGTCATCTACGTCGCTTCGGAGTTTTTCAACATTAAGAAGAATCACTGCGTTCAGATTCTGCAGTTAATTAGCTATTGTCATTACTGAATTGTTATGATAATTGCACAAAATCCGGATGTGTCTTCATTGATGAACATTACTCGACATGTGAGCAGAGCGACTAAATCTTGTGACTTGTGAGGTAACGGTCGAGTTGTGGCGCCCTGAAAGTACTCCAAACTCGGAGTTGGCCACGCTGCGGCCTCTAGGCGGGCTGCGGCATGTCGGCGGCCGCGTGGTGCAGAACGTCAGTAGGGTTCCAGGCCGACCTCGTGCCTGGGAATTCCCTAGTGACGCTGTGTCGCTGAAAGAGACTTGTAGGCCGAGAGTGCCAAAGATGGCGGACTTTGTGAAACCATCACGGCAGACACTTCACAGTTCGTATGGAAATTAACAGTAGCCAGATGAATCATCATACCTCAAAATGAAACATGTACCTTACCATTATCTGCACGACGATTCTGATGGTGTAGTCAGATTTTCAATATCTTTATTACTTTAAAGCTTAGTATCTTTTAACGCCGGAAATGCATATCCTCCTTTTTTCATCTAGTGTACTATAAATTTTTTCCTTATTTTGTTAGCTGAAGATATGACATTTCTGTGTCTTTATATATTGTAATTGTTTTACTATACATATATAGTAAATTGTTTTACATATATATATGTATATATATAGTAAAACAATTACAATATATAAAGACACAGAAATGTCATATGTTCATATATATATATGTCGTTGTGTAATTGGTTTGTGTTGTAAATATTATTTGTATTTTTACGCTGGGTCTTGCCTAGGGAAAACTATGCTATCGAACGAATACATCGATAGGTCGTTTGAGAACCAAAGTGTTTAGGATCTTTGGTAGTGTGAACTCGGCCGCGTGGAGCGCGGGCAGAGAGGGTCTGGCTGGAGGAGTGCAGTGGAGCAGGTTTGTGGTGTGACGCTCCCGCTAGTTACCACGCTTTCGGGGTTTGGCAGCATGTAATTGCGCTCGACTTGCTATGTTAGTTTCTGACATGGTGTCGCGGACGGGAAGCGTTAGTTGGCACAAATCAAGAGCCCGTTTCGGCTGGAGACCGTGTCGAGAAGAAGGCGCGCCAACATCCAGCTTCTGCAACAGCGACGGCCGACAAATAGTGACTGTCGCCACCTCCTCGACCGACGACTTCAAACCTTCAATCAACCAACAAGGAAGACTGGAAGCACGTAATGTTTTAGAACTGTATGGCAGATCTCAGCTTTTAAAACTGTTGCATCACAAAATTACAGCAACTTAGCATGAACCTTTGTCGCTCATTGTCCCAATTGCATTACCAAGCAGGGTCCCTTCCTTTTCCGAAATGAAACCGAGTGTCGTTGAAATTCAGACGCCAGCATTAAAGTAATATCATTCCATTTCACGGCTTTAATTTCAAAGTTCAGTTAAAAGTATTCATAGCTGGCTACAATATTTAGATTACACAAGCACAAATTAAGAGTGCTAGTTTTGCTATCATATTTTAGCTTACCTGTGACTGCAGCTCAGCTTTTTCTATTGTTAATTGTTCAAAATCATTTAATTCAAGTTCAAAGTTAAATCTCTTATTTCTAAATTGCATAGATTCAAGTAGGTTTTGAAATGATTGTTGAGGTAGCCCAAGACTAACCTTATTTTACTGAATTTCGTAGTGCTTCAGAAACAAAGCTCACTTATAATTTCAGTCACTAAATTAACTTTCAATTTTCCGGTTTTATTAATTCTTTTGCTAAATTAAGTCAGAGTGTAGCGAAATTTATTACTTCTGACAAACTTTCAGTTCTCACACAACACGTGTCAACCGTCAGTTGCCACGCTTTTAATGCTAATTATATGTGTAATAACCTTCCTTTTTCAGTTACTATAGTAATTGTCCTTAGGTCTGGCGACCGTAATTTCCCCCAAATCTCAAATATCTAATTACCGCTAGTTAATTGTTAACGAAACGACCGCACATTTACTTTCTTTATTGACTTTACCCCTTTTCAAAATTAATTTCCACCATTTTCATTTGCATTTTTCCTTTCATTTAGATGTAACCCTTTCCTCCCTCTTTACTGACAAATTAACTTCGGTGACGATTGCTTTTCCCAAATTTCCATTGGGTACACACAGTTTAATTTTTCACTGTCATTAAGGTCGATAAGTGAGGTGGAGGTTACAATCTGATGGCAAATTATACAAGTAACACCCAGCAACGAATTTTCCAAATTCTAAACGGTTCTTCCGATTTTGTCGATCGAAAAGTCTTTAGAAAGCTATAAATGTAAACCTAAATTTGTATAAATTACAGGCATATAATTTAAATAGTACGTGAGTTATTGGAGGTCAAACTGGCCGATTAATATTAATCATGTCAGGCAATAAGTACTCCACAGTTACACGAAAAAACGGTAGCAGCATGCTTATAAATACATTTTTTCATCTATGTCTTTGTTTATATGTGACATATACTGTTCAGGAAGAAGTTGGTCAATTATTTATTGTGTTTTAGGAAGCACAGAGACATTAGGATACTGGCTTACTTCTGTTCTATTCCTTTGATATATGTTTATTTAATTTGTTTATGTATTTAATAATTTGGGTTAGAGCTTCTTTATGGTCCAGCCGTAGGAATATTTATTTAATTTCAAGTCATTTAAGTGTAAATCCAGTATTTTAAGTGTCTTTCATTATGTCTGTGAGTGTGCGTTGGCTTGGAGACAAGGCGGGAGCACTCTAGCCAGTCACAGCGATTGTTCCGAAAAGGACACGTGGAGAGACTGTATGGAGGAGGGGGGAGGTATATCGTTTCGAGAGAGGACAGGCAGTTCTGAACAGTGTGGCGCGAGGGAGAGTCGCACAGGACACAGGGAGAGTGCTGGACTGCACGGCACACGACACTGGAGGCACTGGACACTAGAGATGGGGGATCCGCTCTTGAACTAATTCATAGAGTTCAATCTTTCAAAGGAGTGAACAATCAGTGATTCAGAAAAAAAGAACGGTAGCTCCAAACGTTTCCCACGACAGAGAGAGAGAGAGAGAGAGAGAGAGAGAGAGAGAGAGAGAGACGGAGCATATCAGCAGCGCCTCTGCTGGTCAGAGCACAGTGCACGCCACACAACACAGCCAGTGCCGGCCTCTGCCCTGCTTCTACCTTGGCTGCCTGCATTGTGCAGTGCCCCATTGGATTTTGTGTTTCACATATGCCGTGCCGTCTCTGTGCGTCGTCTGCCGTGTGCACTGTGCAGTGTCTGGCGAATCTTAACTTCGCATCACACTCTGTCGGCGATTGTTTCAGTCGCACGTCCTGCCCTCTGGGCAGTTGATGCGAGCAACAGGACAGAGAGCCACCTAGCGGATAACATAGGAACTACTTGCAAAAACCTGCTCGCAAGGGAACGGACGATTTGTCTCGGAGCGGGTGAGTTCAGCGCTCCCCCCCACCCTCGGAACTCGCCCACTCAACGCTCACCCCACCGTCTCGACTCTAGCCAGAGCGTCGAGCAAAGTGACTCAGGTGTCACTCTGGTCTCTGCGGTCTCAGCTCACGCAGTAATACAGCTCGCGGCTCGACCTGCTCGACTCAGCACCTCTGCATCGGAGTTCATCCCCACAGGATATTGTTCTTCGTAGTAATACCGCTATGTATATTACATTATTATGTTATGTATATATCAATTGTTTTTATTTTATTTTTATTTGTTTAAACTGATTAGATTAGGTTCCTGATGACTCCTCTTACTATAGGATTTTTATTATGGACACTCGAATTTACGCTTTAATTACGAGCGAACCGATAAACGTATCGCAAAATGTGATACACCAATATTTTCCTTGTTTTATTCTGCGTAAGGCTATATGCAGCACTTTCGTTTTACAGTCAAATTTATATTTTTTTTCTTATTCTGGTACGGATTTTGCGATTTTAGGCGTCTTCGAAAGGAAACGTTCACTTTAAAAATATATGGCTTGCGATGTATTTGTATGAGGTTAATGAAATTTTAGTACATTATAGCCAAATATATTGTTAATGTAAATATCAAGTTACAACATTTTCCGATCACCCAAAAAACCACGATAGTGCAAAATATATCAATAATCAAAAACTTGGTCATATCGTGGAAATTTCAATAAACAATACAATATTCTTACTCATTATCTGAGTTACTTCAAAATAGGATCAAATAAGATCAAAATACAGGTATAGTACTGGAATAAACCAAGTTTAAAGGGCAATGTGCCTTCCATTTATTTTCTATTGTAAATGAGTGGTGAGTCATGAAAAAGAGCTAATTCATTTCAGGGAGTGAACAGTTCTGATCCAATCTCTGAAAAGAACAGTTTTGCCCATCTCTACTGGACACGAGAGAGTTCTGGACAGTATGGCGCGACAGACGCACGCTCGCAGGAAGTACTGGGAGAGTGGAGCAGTTTACGCGTGGTCGCGGCAGATAGAAATATTTCGTAGTGCCGACTTGTGCACTTGTGAGATTTCTGTGGCTTCTGCAGTGAAGCCATAGTACGCATTTAGAAGTGAATATCTCGCGAGCCATGTTGTTGTTCATAACTAATTAAGTGAAGTAGGAATCTAGTGTTTCCCTGTTATTCAACTTATATTTTATTGAACTGCTGGACCATCGACACCAATAAGTGTTTTACAGTAATAAAGGGCATTCTTAAAGGTACTTCTGCTATTGTATCCATCATTTAATGTCGTTAAAATAGTAACTTCAGAATTTACTTAATTGTGATCTTTCATTCATAAATTACTATGTTGTATTAAAAATTCGCAATTGGCGACTGATAGGAACCTTCGACCATTCGATTCATGTGTCTATTCATATTGTATACTGTAGACTCAGCAATATTTGGCCTGTAATGCGGCAATTACGTATCCCAGCCCCTAGACAAAGAAACCAGCCAAAACTCTTAATATTTATACTTTGAGTAAGAGGGTAGGTAGTTGAGGTCCACCACAACACCATATCATTTTATTAGAAAGCCTGCAGACTAAAATACAGAGCTGTGCACAAGCTGCTAGAACACCAGAGAACTAGACTAAAGCTTTACGTATACTCTGAATCATGCCGTGATGTAACACTTTTCACTGTAATAGATCACCACTTGACCAGCCATACCCTTCTCGCAACTTAAAAAATATTTCTTGTGTTTTACAGATACCGCTTTCTGGATTTGGTACCGTGTCAAATGGCTCTGAGCATTATGGGACTGACTTCTGAGGTCAGCAGTCCCCTAGACCTTAGAACTACTTAAATCTAACTAACCTAAGGTCATGACACACATCCATGCCCGTGGCAGGATTCGAACCCGCGATCGTAGCGGTCGTGTGGTTCCAGACTGTAGCGCCTAGAACCGCTCGGCCACCCCGGTCGGCGTACCGTGTCACTTCACTCTCTGCGCGAACAGAATAACAGGTATAATGCTGGAAAAACTGCGAATTTTTTCAGCTTTACTGCAACATATTTTGTGAGTTAACCTTTTTTTTGTAGTACTTAACGTTGTCTCTGTGCAGCTTTCCCCTTCGTTCGTTCTCTTAACGCAATATACACCAGGCGATATTTCTCCGCCATGAAACCTTTATTAACTGTCTCGTCATTAGCTTAAGTGCAATCAATATCTGCATTTAAACCGCCTGGAGCCAGGCTGCAAACGCTTCGCAGAGCCCTGTGGTGTTTTTTACGGGCAGACGTGGCCGCAGGGAGGGCATAAAGAACGCCGAATAGCTGCTCCAGCACTACATCACGCTGCGCTCTTCCGTGTGCCATCAGTTCCAGTAGTCGTGTATTAAGGCCGCCAGGAATGAGGTTGTCATCAAGCAGCTATATCGCTAATTTGTTACCCTACAATTAGTCGTTCGTTGCTGAACAACAGGAGATGGAATGTCGCCTCGGGTTTTATAACATCAAAGACAATTGCGGCCGTAGAGTGGTATATCCTCTTTTTACCACTTTGAGGGTTAATTTACCTGTCAATGACAACCAGTAGTCATATTTTACGATACAACGTTGAATCACAGAATTAGCTGCTATGTAGAAATGTGTTGCTAATTGTAATGCCACTTCCTCGGACGAGAAATAAAAATCAAAAATTAGCTCCCAATACCCCAGAGATTTTCCCCGAGTCCCAAATTCATATAAAAGTGAATAAGCGAACAAAGTTCCATTTATCACTATTATTAGGACAATAACAAGTAATTAAATCAGGAATCTAAGACTTGACAATTTAGCAATCTACGAAAGAAAGATTAAATTTCAGTAAAATTAAAATCATAATAAATCGCAAAATCAGCATAAATTAACATTCGCAAAGTAGAACCAACGATCCCAAAGAATACTCCGTGTGAGTACTCTTTGGGAATCGTGAGTAATGACTAAGTATAATTCAATGCATTGTCACTACGTTACGAGAGTTAGCCGAAGCAGGTCATATAATTGAATGTTCGTATATGTAGGCGCGCTTAGATTGATTTTGAGATTGAATAATTGCGATCTATTATGACGCAGTAATACGATCTTCTGACTTCAAATACCACGGTATTAGAATTCGAACGGAGGACTTTTACCTACTAGAATAAAGTGAACTTTTAACTAGATTATTGAACTAAACATTACTTAGACAGTAATTTAGGCAACGAACACTGATCGACAATTTTAATTCATAATAGCCAGTGGTTTATGGAACTTCAGTGATAGGTCCGAAGCATATAATTTAAATCCCCCCAACACCTGGGAAAGTTTTCTTATCAAGGCTCGGTTAGGAAGTGACTGATATTGTGAAATAAAACACCCTCTCGTGCCAAGTCGTGCATTTGTGATTTAAAACTCCATCAAATTATTGACATGAAACTCCCGAGTAATAATTGCGCGCAGCGATAATATTTCACTGTAGCGCTCGGCGCTTGTGTAGAATCTTTGACTCAAATGACAAGCCCACTGTTACGATTTCTTAGATACTTGAAATTACGACCAGCTTGTAGGGAATTTGTTGTGGATGTGACTGTATTGGCTTTATCATTAATATTTCATCAGTTAAACATTGATTACGAACGATTAACTACGATTCCTGGTGAAGTAAATTCTCACGCACGCCGACATTTCGGTTCAGCACTGTTATTTTGTGTAACGTCGTCTTCGTAACTTGATAACGATCTCAACACTCTACCGACTGTCGCCGAGTTTTAGCCGAGGCCAAGTACAAATCAAACCAAATCATCAAGAAGAAGAGCCGTTATATAATGTAATGATGTTTCAGTCGTCTGAAAAAATATACTTCCCAGTCTCGCTCTTCGAAAATTTTACCGATAAAACTATTACATTTTAATTAAAGACGTGTTTATATTGCTGGATCATCAGCTGCTGTATGATCTTAACCGAAGAGTGGTACAACTATTGGTCAAAATTTCGTTACAGTGCTTTTCTTCTTGGTGTAATAAACGTAGTTGCCTTTATATTGATTTAAATACGCAAACATCAGTGTTTATATTACATGACGCCGGCCGTTGTGACCGAGAGGTTCTAGGCGCTTCAGTCCCGAACCGCGCTGCTGCTACGGTCGCAGGTTCGAATCCTGCCTCGGGCATAGACGTGTGTGCTGTTCTTAGGTTAGTTAGGTTTAAGTAGTACTAAGTCTAGGGGACTGATGACCTCAGATGTTAAGTCCCATAGTGCTCAGAGCCATTTGAACCATATTTTTATTATTACATTACACTAATATACATAAATACTGTAGCATTACATCCTAGTGTGGAGCACTGAACCGTCTACCGCCGTTACATAAAGAATGGCATAGGGAGGGAGGTGCCATCATCGTCGTGAAGGTGAACGATGAAGTAAGAAAACGTATTCAGAGTGCAAGAATGCTCAGTCGAAGCCGACAGTGCGAGTGCAATATCAGCACCTACCAATAGTCGCTTCAAGGAGCAGTGACCCACTTTCAGGCTGCGAAGCGCCAGAGGTTCTCTGGCACGGTGACTTGAGTGGGGAGAGCCGGAAGTGTGGCCGGTGGGCGAATAGAAGTAGCCGGGAACAAGTGGTGTGCTGGGTGTAGTGCTCAAGAAGTGATATTGCATGAGTATCAATGCTTAATCGGGAAACGTGATAACAACATTTGTTGCGATAAAGGCACGTACTAATCCGACGTTTGAATTAAGGTACGATTTTACTGTGCTGAAGCATCCTCTTGCAACTGTTGTCACGGTCTATCCATTGTAAAATATCGAGCGCTATTTGTGGTTCGAAGACAAGGTGCTGAATTTACTAGTGGTGAGTCCTTTGAAATGTGTGAATGGTATATTAAAAGGGACACGAAAGGCATCCTTACAAGGCGTCAGGCTGACACACTGTTGTTCTCTTATAGTTTTTGCAGCAGTCTGACGCTACTGACCTCGGTACTTGCATATTATTTGTTATGTTGATGAAAAGTAGGTCTTTTCCAGTGTGTAACATACGCGTGTTGTAGGCTAATGAAACCAGTGCCCAGGTCAAATGTATATGAGGCCACAGTCCGTACAGATGAATCCCAGGTACTGGTGTACCGTAAAGGGAAAACGCGCCATATACACGTTATATGCTGCTGAATTACTGGACAGGGACAGGATAGTGATTGGTTGAGGTGTGGAGCACCAGGAGAGAAGCATTATTTTATTTTCATTATTACGTTCATTATAGATATCTGTATTTCTGTACATGCTTCTGTACAAGGTGTTCATCTACTGGACTCTAACCAGGATCTCTATAAAGGGTATAAAAATAATTAGTATAAAACTAATAATTTTTGATTTTTGATTTCCTGTTTTAAAGACTCTCGTCTTCATGTTGTTGTGGTCTTCAGTCCAGAGACTGGATTGATGCAGCTCTCCTTGCTACCCTATCCTGGGCAAGCTTCTTCATCTCCCAGTACCTACTGAACCTACATCCTTCTGAATCTCCTTAGTGTATTCATCTCTTGGTTTCCCTCTACAATTTTTACCCTCCATGCTGCCCCCCAATATTAAATTGGTGATCCCTTGATGCCTCAGAACATGTCCTACCAACTGATCCCTTATTCTAGTCAAGTTGTGCCACAAATTTCCCTTCTCCACAATTCCATTCAGTACCTCCTCATTAGTTATGTTATCTACCCCTCTAATCTTCAGCGTTCTTCTGTAGCACCACATTTCGAAAGCTTCTGTTCTCTTCTGGTCCAAACTATTTATCGTCCATGTGTCACTTCCACACACGGCTATACTCCATACGAATACTTTCAGAAACGACTTCCTGACACTTAAATCAATACTCGATGTTAACAAAGTTCTCTTCTTCAGAAACGCTTTCCTTCCCATTGCCAGTCCACATTTTATATCCTCTCTACTTCGACCATCATCAGTTATTATGCTCCCCAAATAGCAAAGCTCCTTTACTACTCTAAGTGTCTCATTTCCTAATCTAATTCCCTCAGCATCACAAGACTTAATTCGACTACATTCCATTATCCTCGTTTTGCTTTTGTTGATGTTCATCTTATATCCTCCTTTCAAGACACTGTCCATTCCATTCAACTGCTCTTCCAAGTCCTTTGCTGTCTCTGACAGAATTACAATGTCATCTGCGAAACTCAAAGTTTTTATTTCTTCTCCATGTATTTTAATACCTACTCCGAAATTTTCTTTTGTTTCCTTTACTACTTGTTCAATATACAGATTGAATAACATCGGAGATAGGCTACAACCCTGTCTCCCTCCCTTCCCAACCACTGCTTCCCTTTCATGTCCCCCGACTCTTATAACTGCCACCTGGTCTCTGTACAAATTGTAAATAACCATTCGCTTTCTGTATTTTACCCCTACCACCTTCAGAATTTGAAAGACAGTATTCCAGTCAACATTGTGAAAAGCTTTCTCTAAGTCTACAAATGCTAGAAACGTAGGTTTGACTTTCCTTAATCTGTCTTCTAAGGTAAGTCGTAAGATCAGTACTGCCTCATGTGTTCCAACATTCCTACGGAATCCAAACTGATCTTCCCCGAGGTGGGCTTCCACCGGTTTTTCCATTCGTCTGTAAAGAATTCGTGTTAGTATTTTGCAGCCGTGGTTAATGAAACTGATAGTTCGGTAATTTTCACATCCGGCATCACCTGCTTTCTTCGGGATTGGAATTATTATATTCTTCTCGAAGTCTGAGGGTATTTCACCTGTCTCATACATCTTCCACACTAGATGGTAGAGTTTTGTTAGGGTTGGCTTTCCCAAGGCTATTAGTAGTTCTAATGGGATGTTGTCTACTCCTGCAGCCTTGTTTCGAATTGGGTCTTTAAGTGCTCTGTCAAACTCTTCACACAGTATCATATCTTCATCTACATCCTCTTCCATTTACATAATATTGTCCTCAAGTACATTGCCCTTGTATAGACCATCTATATACTCCTTCCACCTTTCTGCTTTCCCTTATTTTCTTAGAACTGGGTTTCCATCTGAGCTCTTGATATTCATAAAAGTGGTTCTCTTTCCTCCAAAGGTCTCTTTAATTTTCCTGTAGGCAGTATCTTTCTTACTCCTAGTGAGATATGACTCTACATACTTACATTTGTTCTCTAGCCATCCCTGCTTAGCCATTTTGCACTTCCTGTCGATTTCATTTTTGAGACGTTGCTATTCCTTTTTGCTTGCTTCATTCACTGCATTTTAATATTTTCTCCGTTCATCAATTAAATTCAATACTTCTGTAATTACCCAACGATTTATACTAACCCTCGTCTTTTTACCTACTTGATCCTCAGCTGCCTTCACTATTTCATCCCTCAAAGCTACCCATTCTTCTTCTACTGTATTTCTCTCCCCCATTCCTGTCAATCGTTCCCTTATGCTCTCCCTGAAACTCTCTACAACCTCTGGTTCTCTCCTTAAATTCCCACTTTTTGCAGTTTTTTCGGTTTTAATCTACAGTTCATAACCAATAGACTGTGGTCGGAGTCCACATCTGCCCCTGGAAAAGTCTTAAAATTCCTAAATCTCTGTCTTACCACTATATAATCTATCTGATACTTTCTAGTATCTCCCGGCCTCTTCCATGAATGCAACCTTCATTCATGATTCTTGAACCAAGTGTTAGCTCTGATTAAGTTTTGCTCTGTGCAGAATTCTACCAGGTGGCTTACTCTTTCATTTCTTACTCCCATTCCATATTCACCTACTACGTTTCCTTCTCTTCCTTTTGCTACTATCGAATTCCAGTCACCCATGACTGTTAAATTTTCGTCTCCCTTCACTACCTGAATAATTTCTTTTATCTCATCATACATGTCATCAGTCTCTTCTCTCATCTGCAGAGCTTGTCTTCATAACATCGTGTTATGTCTTTGATCATCATAAACTAAATTATGGAAGTTGAAGGTGACTGCTACAATTCAATTTTAGTAGCTTTACAGTGTTAGTCATTCTTATGTTAACTCGCAGGCATCATGTTGTACTAGTTATGCTATTTATACTTTGCGTCACTACTGTATAATCTGATTAGTAAGTTTGAATTTATATACACAATCAGTCGCCTCCATCATAAATTATTTTGGTCCCAGTTTCCTGCTTCCATAACAAGTGCAAGAAGCTAACGAGCGACCCTGTTGGATGAAGCTGGGCAATACTACAGCTCTGCGTGCCACAGCGTTCAATTTTGGGTACCTTACTGTCCATAATACATATTAACGACTTGCCACTCTATAGTCACAATGATACAAAGTTACTTCTTTTTGCTGATGATACAAGTACAGTGATCACACCCAAACAACAAGAATTAGCTAATAAATTATAAATAACGTCTTTCAGAAAGTTATGTAGTGGTTGTCTGCAATTGGAGTCATTAAATTTAGAAAAAAAAACTATTAGTTATGTCAAAACCAGTGCTACAGTATAATGTTACAACACAGCTCCTTCAGAGTGCCAAAAAAGCAAATGGAGTTTGGTTGGGAAAGCTGTATATCAATCCATGAAACATGATGAAACTAATTGTGCTAGTGTTTGCATGCATGGGGTTAAACAGCAAACTAAGAATGATGAACAGTGGAGAACTAAGGAGGAATCTGAAACAAACTTAAATGATTAGGCAGCAAGGGCAAAATGGATGCAAAAATATACTCCAGAAAATCGGACGCATGGGAAATATAATTATGTGAACAGTTTAAAGCAGTTAAATGTTGAGGATGAGGCATATTATGATGCACCCAAGAAAATATTTGATGGGGATAAGAGGTTTGATGGTTTAAGGGTAGATTTTATAAATGAAATGGTAGGATGTGTTGTGGAGAGTAACTGTAGGGTTACAGATTCTGGAAAATTAGTGAGTGACAAGGGGGATGAAGTTGAAAGGCCAATAATTATGTAGTGTATGAGGATGAGCAATATAGGGGTTTGGAAGAGGCTGAATGGAATACTGGTTGGATAGGGAAGAGTGAATGTGAGTTTGATGCAAGAGATTGGGTGGATTTTTCTAAGTATATACAGAAGTTGGGACCAAAGGTATGGGAGAAGGAGAAGTTTAGTTTTGCCTGAAAATTAGGATGGTTGGGATTAGAAAATAAAGAACACAAATATGGTTTTGAAGTAATATTTGAAGGGGATAATGAAATTGAATCATTCAATGGGAGTGAGGTGTGCACTATGGAAAAATACTGTGCTAATGAAGTGGAGGAGGATCTTTTAGCAGAAGTAGAGCTCAAGGAGAAACATTTTAGGAAGGTGCAACCAATAGTTAAAGTTCAGATAGGTAAAATCAGTGAAGAAGCCTTGGTGGACACAGATAGTACAGCCAGTGGGATAGCTGAGGGTTTCTACAATTATATCAGGAATGATAAAATGGTAGAATTCCCAGTCACAGGGGTTAGAATAAAAAAATGCTACTGGTAATTACAGAAAGCCAGTGAGGAAGGAACCTGTGTTAGATGTAAACATTGATAGAGAGTTGTTTAGTCACCCATTCAAAATTTAAGTATAAATATGGTTCTGGGTACAGATTTTTCAAATAAATATGGGGCAAATATTAACTGTGGAGGACAGATATTGTAATTAAATGTTGGGGGATGTATAAAGGAGACCAAATTTTTAAATGCAACAGGTGATGATTTAGTGGCAAGCTTGAAAAAGAATGTGGCATGGGTATGGAATGAGGAATGTAATAGGGATTTCGAAAAGATAAAAGGCAGTTGGTGTAACAGCAAGATATTGTATCAGTCATGTTGGATGAAGTAGGGATTGAGGAGGAGATAAAAAGGAAGGTCTATGAGACAGAGGATATTGATGACAGTGAGAGGGGAGAACTGTGTAATTTACGTTCTCAGAGGGACATGGCGGTTGGTTGGTTGGTTGGTTTTGAGGAAGGAGACCAGACAGCGAGGTCATCGGTCTCATCGGATTAGGGAAGGACGGGTAAGGAAGCCGGCCGTGCCCTTTTAAAGGAACCATCCCGGCATTTGCCTGAAGTGATTTAGGGAAATCACGGAAAACCTAAATCAGGATGGCCGGACGCGGGATTGAACCGTCGTCCTCCCGAATGCGAGTCCAGTGTCTAACCACTGCGCCACCTCGCTCGGTCGGACATGGCGGAGTGGTAAATTTTGAACATAGGGTGAAGCCTCATGAGCCTATTAAGGTTAGGCCATATCCTATTGCCATAACAGACAAAGATGCTGTTAGGTCAGAAATAAAACGCATGGAGGCTTGGAGGGTTATTGAAAAATGCAGGAGTGAGTACTGTAGCCCAGTAGTGGTGGTCAAAAAGAGGGACAAGTCAGTATGACTAGTTCTAGACGCTAGGAAATTAAATAAAATAATAATACCAGAAACTGACCACCCTGAAAATATGGACGACCTAGTCCAAGGCTACAAAAACGTAAAGATAATGACCAGTATGGACCTGACAGTTGGGTTCTGGCAACTTCCTTTGGCAGAACAAAGCAGGAAATACACTGCTTTCCTGTTTGAAGGTAGAGCTTTCCAATATAGTGTAGTCCCATTCGGCCTCTGCATATCAGTTGCTGTCTTTGTTAGACCACTTTGTTAGAGCATGTACTTGGGGATGAGTTGATGAAGAGGCTAAGCGCCTATGTGGATGACATTCTTGTGGCTACCAATACATTGAGGGAACATTATTTGCTATTCAGAGAAGTGTTAAGAACTTTGCAAAAACGGGGGATGAAACTGAAACTAAAGAAGTGTGACTTTGTAAAGGCAAAAATAAATTTTTTGGGCCATGTACTGTCTTCAGAGGGAATAATACCCAATTGAGATAAGATCAGATCAATAGCTGAGTGTGCCAGACCCAGGAATCGGAAACAATTAAAGTCATTCCTCGGCATGGCCAGTTTCTACCAGAAGTTTTTAAATGATGTGAGTTTGAATTCACCAAGCCTGTCACAGTTACTGAAAAAGAATGGCGCATGGGTATGGAATGAGAAATGTAATAGGGGTTTCGAAAAGATAAGAGGCAGTTTGTGTAACAGCAAGATATTGTATCATCCTGACCTGTCACTTCCATTCTATCTAGGACAGATAGCTCCGACTATGGCATAGGTGTTGAACTGTCCCAACGACAACTAGTAGATGGGAGGCCTGAGCAGCGCAGCATAGCTTTTGCTAGCAGAGTGCTATCTAAGCATGAGTGAGGATATGGGATCTTGGAGAATGAACTGTTAGCAGTGGTATGGGGTTTCCTGAAATTTAGGGTGTACTTAGGAGGACATGAGACCATAGTCATGACTGACAATAAGGCCCTAAGTTATTTTCAGGATTGCAAGCTGTTGAACCGTAGGCTGGCAAGGTGGGCACTCATACTACTGCAATTCCAATATAAGGTTGAGTACATTTAAGGAACTGACGATGTAGTTGCTGACATGCTCTCGCGTTTGCCAAATCAAGTTGAGGAAGAAGTTTAGGAAGAGAGGAGCATGGCCAAATTTGTGATGATGTATATGAAGGGAGTGGAAGGAGAAAAGCAGATTCAGGGAATATGTAAAGACATGTGGCGGCTGCTGAATACTGACCCAATTTCGAAACTTGTGAAAACAAACTTTGGTACAAAGGGGCATGAAAAACTGGAGAATTATTACAAAATTTATAAAGGGGCACTGTTTAGAAGGAGAGATGTGGAGAAGAAGGAGTGGCATTTGTGTTGGCTGGAGGAACATGTTCAGTCTTTAATAAACTATACACATCTAAGTTATGGCCATTATGGGGCATAAAAGTGTTTAGGGTACTGCAGGTATACGTAATCTTCAATAATATGGAACGAAGCGTCAGGAAACAGTTGAGTGCTTGTGACAGGTGTCAGCTTGTCAAACACAGTACCATTGCCAGCCAGCCAGCCAAGGGGAAATGCAAAACATTCTTCCCCAGGAGTAGGAGAATTATTGGCAATTAATATTTTTGACCCATTACCAAGCAGTAGAGGCGGACAAAAGCATGTTATGCTGCTGTGGATGTGTTCCCCAAATACGAAAAACTATACGGTATGAAAAAGGCCACCAGCAAAGTAATGATTCGGAAACTGGAAGTAGACTACTTTAAGAACTTGGGGAATCCAAAGGCGGTGTTGACTGATAATGGATCACAATTTACTTCGAAGGTATGGGAGGACTACATGAAACAAGTAGGTATGAAACATATAAAGACCTCCGTCTACCACGCAGCAGATAACCTGTCTGAACGCTATATGTGTGGACTTGGTCACTTGTGCCGGACGTACTGTAGTCATAAGCATACATCATGGGCTGAACATATTGCATTATTTGAAGATGTCATGAACAGTGTCAAAAGTAGTGCTACTGTGATTCCACCGTGTGAGGTGATGTTGAACAACAGGGCACTAAATTTGATAGGTGAAACAGTTGACTTTCCTCCGGAATCACCCATTGCTGAGCAGCAATGGCAAAGGCAGGTTATAGAAAGAAGGGCCAGAGCAGCTACACAAAGGAAACACGGGCAAGATAGTCGGTACAAGCCAGTTAGGTACAAGGTAAATGACATTGTGTTGGTAAAGACGAAGGAATGGTCAAGTGACATTGATAGGGGAATAAAGAAACTCTTTGGATTGTACATGGGCCATTTTTGGTAGCAAGGTGCTCACACCCAAATGCATATCGGTTGGAGTACTCAAAATCAAGAAAGCCACTAGCGCTTAGAAATGTAACAGAGCTGCAGTTGTATAATAAACGAGTATGAGAAATGTATTGGCATTGGCAGCCTAAGATAGAAATATATGTACATATACTTGAAGAGATCTTAGGTACGTTAGCAATAAGAATTTTTGGAGAAGTAAATATATACACTCCTGGAAATGGAAAAAAGAACACATTGACACCGGTGTGTCAGACCCACCATACTTGCTCCGGACACTGCGAGAGGGCTGTACAAGCAATGATCACACGCACGGCACAGCGGACACACCAGGAACCGCGGTGTTGGCCGTCGAATGGCGCAGCTGCGCAGCATTTGTGCACCGCCGCCGTCAGTGTCAGCCAGTTTGCCGTAGCATACGGAGCTCCATCGCAGTCTTCAACACTGGTAGCATGCCGCGACAGCGTGGACGTGAACCGTATGTGCAGTTGACGGACTTTGAGCGAGGGCGTATAGTGGGCATGCGGGAGGCCGGGTGGACGTACCGCCGAATTGCTCAACACGTGGGGCGTGAGGTCTCCACAGTACATCGATGATGTCGCCAGTGGTCGGCGGAAGGTGCACGTGCCCGTCGACCTGGGACCGGACCGCAGCGACGCACGGATGCACGCCAAGACCGTAGGATCCTACGCAGTGCCGTAGGGGACCGCACCGCCACTTCCCAGCAAATTAGGGACACTGTTGCTCCTGGGGTATCGGCGAGGACCATTCGCAACCGTCTCCATGAAGCTGGGCTACGGTCCCGCACACCGTTAGGCCATCTTCCGCTCACGCCCCTACATCGTGCAGCCCGCCTCCAGTGGTGTCGCGACAGGCGTGAATGGAGGGACGAATGGAGACGTGTCGTCTTCAGCGATGAGAGTCGCTTCTGCCTTGGTACCAATGATGGTCGTATGCGTGTATGGCGCCGTGCAGGTGAGCGCCACAATCAGGACTGCATACGACCGAGGCACACAGGGCCAACACCCGGCATCATGGTGTGGGGAGCGATCTCCTACACTGGCCGTACACCACTGGTGATCGTCGAGGGGACACTGAATAGTGCACGGTACATCCAAACCGTCATCGAACCCATCGTTCTACCATTCCTAGACCGGCAAGGGAACTTGCTGTTCCAACAGGACAATGCACGTCCGCATGTATCCCGTGCCACCCAACGTGCTCTAGAAGGTGTAAGTCAACTACCCTGGCCAGCAAAATCTCCGGATCTGTCCCCCATTGAGCATGTTTGGGACTGGATGAAGCGTCGTCTCACGCGGTCTGCACGTCCAGCACGAACGCTGGTCCAACTGAGGCGCCAGGTGGAAATAGCATGGCAAGCCGTTCCACAGGACTACATCCAGCATCTCTACGATCGTCTCCATGGGAGAATAGCAGCCTGCATTGCTGCGAAAGGTGGATATACACTGTACTAGTGCCGACATTGTGCATGCTCTGTTGCCTGTGTCTATGTGCCTGTGGTTCTGTCAGTGTGATCATGTGATGTATCTGACCCCAGGAATGTGTCAATTAAGTTTCCCCTTCCTGGGACAATGAATTCACGGTGTTCTTATTTCAATTTCCAGGAGTGTATATATATATATATATATATATATATATATATATATATATATATATATATATATATATATATGTGTGTGTGTGTGTGTGTGTGTGTGTGTGTGTGTGTGTGCGTGTATGTATATATATAATCTGCTTAGTTTTTGTTGCATGAGGGGTCCAGCACAAGGTTTTATGTTGTTTGAGAAATTTGGGTGTGTAATTGTTAACTTGAAAATATTTTTCAATGGGTTCTGTATGTAGACACACCAAACTTCCTTTGGTGTGTGGGGGTCAAGTTGGTGGACTGAATATTAGGGTAAGCAACACAGTATTGGGATTGTAAAATTAGGGTAAATTTAAAGTTAGTTCATTTGCATGTTGTAATCTGAGTCTGGGCTATATGATACGAATAGAGGATATTTTAACAAAGTGTATAGCTGAATTTTAATAGAGATTTTCAAAAGTAAATTAAGTCTTTTTTTTTTAGGAAACATTGCCCAACCCTGGAATTTCATTATTTAATTCCTTGTCTGTAATAATCAAGTGAATTTTTTGGTTTCTGCTGTCAAGCCATGACAACAGTCAGATATTATTTAAAGTTTGTTTGATTCCTGCCACATTATCAGTATCATTTTGATTAGGGAGCCTTTGTCGCCAAGTAATACTGCCTCAATGACGTGGGCATTTCTAATCCAGTATTGAACAAATTGTTGGGCACAATTACCCAGCTGTTACTCTAGCCTATTTCATAGTGATGGTTTGCCTTGAAATTCTGTCTTAGCTGTGTCAGCTCCGGATTGCATGAGAATGGGTCGAGGCTGGACCACTCTATGGTAAATGGGGAAAACTTTCGTGTATATGAGATTTTCATTGGGGATTTTGTGTGTTCCCTAGTAGTGATCCATGAACTGGCTAGTGGGAGGGCAGGAAATAGCGCCAGAGTAGGGGGCTGTGACACTACATCTAGTCTGGGGGCATCCCTGGGAGACATTTTAGGCAGTGAGAAGTGATAGTGGTTGTGAAACAAACTGATAAGTAATACGTGTTCCAAAGTGAATAGATTGATTGAAAACAATGTGCATAATACGCTGCACAAAATAAGGAAGTTTTTTCTGCTCTGACAAAGTATCAAAAATTTGATAAAAATTGTTGTGATTTTGTTAAATTTGGTTGTGTTTTATTTGCTTTGCCAGGCCTGTTGTACTACACACACACACACACACAAACACACACACAGAAGACACGAATTTAGAATAATGGTTAAGGAAAGCCAGCCGGGGTGGCCGAGCGGTTCTAGGCGCTACAGTCTGGAACCGCGCGACTGCTACGGTCGCAGGTTCGATTCCTGCCTCAGGGAAGGATGTGTGTGATGTCCTTAGGTTAGTTAGGCCTACGTAGTTCTAAGTTGTAGGGGAATGATGACTTTAGAAGTTAAGTCCCATAGTGCTCAGAGCCATTTGATTTATTTGGTTAAGGAAAATAATATTTTTTGGATTGGGGTTATTTACTGATATGTTACGAATTCTTTTTGTTGGGCACAAAATACATAGGAAATTTTTCTTAGTTTATGGTGATGCCACCGCCGACTAGATTTCCAAGTTAATTGTTAACATTCTAGGGCTAATTTAACATGACTGGTCAGTCACTCTTTTTGCGTTTTTCTTGTTGGTGCTACTTGCTACAGCATTTACTGCGTGCATGCGCTAGCAAGTGGGGGTATTGTGAGGATACAAACCCCCGTTACTAGATGAATGTTTCTGGTATGCAAGGATTGCTTTGTGGAGAGCGAGCGCGCTACATGGAGCGCGATTCGCGGAAGCGCGTGGCGCGCCCGCACAGGATTTGCAACGGTCGCCGAGCGGCCACGTGGCCTGCAGCTTGGGGCATTGTTTGGTTTTTCGCGTGCGATGAACGGCGATGCGGCAGTGGATTGTGGTCGGCAGTATGCACCTTCTGAAAGATTGATCTTTATATCAAGTCACGAGATGGGAAAGTTATAGTAACATCAAAATCGATAAATACCACAAATACTGAAAGATTAATAAAAATAGTAAGTACTAACTTACAGGGATGAGCGAGCACTCATCAATAACGTTTCGTCATAGAGGATCGAGTGCCGTAGTCATATGTTGTGATTCATAAATAATTAAGCCCGAAAAGAGC
Source organism: Schistocerca cancellata (assembly GCF_023864275.1). Classification (NCBI taxonomy): domain Eukaryota; kingdom Metazoa; phylum Arthropoda; class Insecta; order Orthoptera; family Acrididae; genus Schistocerca; species Schistocerca cancellata. The sequence goes on from NC_064626.1 coordinate 1,014,861,170, forward strand.
AGTAAACAAAGTTTGAGGGCAAATTGTTTATAAAATTCAATAGTAAATTCATGACGTAAAGAACGGCATTATATAATATTGTGGGTGGCATCACACGTATTTTAAACTAGTTAAGTTATACTAGACACTTAACTTGCAATTTCCATTGTTTGCAAATTATTATTAACATTTATTGCACATAATTAATTAATTATTATAGATATGAAGATTTTGTGCTGCGCAATGTGTAGATAGCTATGGATTACGTCTAAAAAGGGTGCGATATGCAGTTCTATGTTAAAATTTTGCAGCAAAAATGTCAACAAACAAATTTGCGCTCACTGGCGGAATTTCGCAAAAACTAAAACTTGATTTATGGGCGATAGAGTAATCCTAGAAATTAATAGAACATAGTAGATAAGATGTGCTTTTTAGCCCGGTTCCTATGGTCCACTTATTTCTGTCGAGGGATGTATGTATCAAAATTTGTAACCTTAACTGGTGAGATAGGTACTTGCATAACCAAGGGGGTTGACGTCCGAGTCTACATAAGCGAGTGGCCATATTTCCCAGGGGTCAGTTGTTGGTCAGTCGTTTCGGAGGGTGGGTGGCGAGCAAGCCCCACTTGAGGGTGGTCCATGTGGTCGTTTAAGTAAGAATTTTTCGCGCCCATTTATTTCGACAAAGAGTATTGTTTAATAGTGCAAGTGTGCAAGCATGTATTTGGTGAACTGTAAGTGCTACGATTTTTTGTGTGAGTACGTTTTACGAGGTATACATCGTCGTAAGTGAACATGTGGCGAACTGTGATTTCGCGCCAAAACTTTTAGAACAAAGTGGACAGTGGGACTTGTGGTTCTGTTCGAATTACTTGAATAATTTTCGTTTAAAGCAGCCTACATTACTGCTATTGGGGGCTCGGAGTCAAATTATTATTAAAGTAGAACTGTAAACCGTCTCACCAGTGCTAATTTCAATGTGTGAAAGAAAAGAATAACGCCAATAAATAGTGATTGAACTGTGTCGTGAAAAACTGATTTTAGTATAATAATCGCCTAATTCTTGTTCCCTAGCATAAGCTGTACTTATGTCTGAGTGAATAATTAATTCAAAAACAATAACAAATGCGCGACTATGGAAGTGCACTAATGCACCAAGTGTGGAAATCAACCCCTGAGATTTACGTGTGAGCCAAAATTTGCATTAACATTTTTTTACCAACATTTGTATATGCACATTCGTGTGAACACGCTGCAACCGCACTTCTTTTTATTTTTACCGCCCTGTCGCAAATGTCTGTGTCAATTTCTAAATCTCGTAACAGTCCCTGAAAACCTTCGATGTCGTCTTTGCAACGTACTGCCAAAATAATATGTCTCAAATGTTCAGGCAATTTGATTAAGCAAATGCGAATAAGTTCTGAGGGGCTGTATAGGTTTGACAGATACTGATTCTTGTGCAACATGTTTTCAAAATATTTGGCGAGAGTGCAAAATTCACATTGTTTGAAATGTTTCATCATTATGATTCTATGTTTTACGTGATCTTGAGTAGCTTGGGACCAATATGCTGAGAGGAAGGCATGATAAAATTCTCCTTCAATGTGACAATCGTGAATGACCGATCGCATTCTTACAGGTGGTTCATTCTCTAAGTAGCCACACATAAATTCTAATCTGTGCTCTAATGACCAGTTGGGAGAAAAACAGAGGCATGATGAAGCCATGCTTGTGGATGAATGTCGTTGCTGGAATTCTTAAATGTTTTTAATTTACGTGTAGTAATAAACAGCTTACACTCAAAGTCATCATGGTCGGCGAGTCGCATATCGGTCTTTTGTTACCTCGTGTCGGCGGTTCCCCCTCAAAATTCGGTGCACCATGCCAATTTCTTTCATAATTTCCAAAATGCCCTGTGTTTTTATTTTGTGGCTGTTCCGTATTTCTATGTCCCTCTTCCCGTATCGGAGCGCGAGTGTCCTCTGAAATA